>NW_011480230.1:64395-74881 GCF_000754665.1 Bison bison bison
TCATTGGAAGGACTGATGTTGAAGCTGAAACTACAATACTTTGGCCACCTGATGTGAAGAACTGACTCATTGGAAAAGCCCCTGATGCTGGGAAAGATTGAAGGTGGGAGGAGTAGGGGACAACAGAGGATGAGATGGTTGGATGGCATCACCGACTCAATGGGCATGTGTTTGAGTAAACTCTGGGAGTTGGCGATGGACAGGGAAGTCTGGCGTGCTGCAGTCCATGGGGTCACAAAGAGTCGGACATGACTGAGTGAACTAAACTGAACTGACTGACCCTCCTGTATGTTTTTGTTTTATTTTTAATTTTTATTTATTTTTGGCTGTGTTGGATTTTCACTGCTGAGCGTGGGCTTTCTCTAGTTACGGTGTGCAGGCTTCTCATTGCAGAGGCTCTTCTTGTTGCAAAGCACAGGCTCTAGAGTACAGGGGCTCAGGGGTTGCGATGTACAGGCTTAGTTGCCCCGTGGCATGTGGGATCTTCCTGGACCAGGGATCGAATCTGCGTCCCCTACCTTGGCAGGCGGATTCTTAACCAGTGGGTTACTAGGGAAGTCCTATATGTTCTTACTCTTTCAGATTTGTTATGGTGGTGAAGTTAACAGTTCAAAAATAAAAACACTTATTTCCCTTCCTCCTTCTAGGGCTGGTCATGTGATATAGTTCTGGCCAATGAACCAAGTACAAGAAAAACGCTATTGAGTTATTATCACCAAATAGAAGCCTATTCAGCATTTACCCCATTTTTTTTTTTTTGCCATCACAGTTGAACTCTGAAGTTCTGCTTTTTGCATATAATATTAACTAATGAAATTTGAGAGCCTGGTTTTAAAAAAACACAAGTATTCATGATAAGGGAAACATAGGATAGAATTTAAGATGTCCTAGTCCCCTGCAGCTATAAATCAAAAGATATTGTGTTATAAGAGGGTTCAAGGAGTCTGATTTGATATTGTGCAAAACTGAGGATGTTTATAAGAACATAATTTTTCTCCTCCACAATATACAGTTTCATATGAATATTCATGACTGTTACTGACTTGTTCTAGGCTGTTACAAATCCGCCCTTGGAAGAACAATTTAAATAAAGTGGTCTTATGAGACTCCAAAGACATTAGAAATTATTACATGACCTCTGAAAATGATATCCAAATAAAATGGAATTTGGGCCAGTTGTCTTACTTGATAATTTCTTGCTCTGGTAACAGTAGGTTGTAATTGACAACTCTGTTTTTTTAGATTGTGTACCTATCTGTAGGTACCTATCTGTACTCTCTTCTTCTCCCAAGTGGACAATGCAAAATAAAAACCATGGACTCTGTTGTTATATTTATTGTTAAGCAAATATTGTGAGAGAGTTGCCTGCTTGAAATACCAAACATCTGAGGCTATCTGCTGGAGACTTTTGGGAAGTTCTGGGTTTTTTATATTAGCGCCACTACTTTCTTCTCATTGCTTTTCTTCTTCTTTTCCCTTGGAATATAGATGAGATGCTGGAGGTGGAGCAGCCCCCTGGTAACCATGAGGAACCGTTATAGGTCAAAACCACAGACTGAGGATATTCTTGATGATAGCATAGGGATCCTGGTTCTCTGACAGCCTTGTGGCGCCACTACACCACCCTGCATAATTTACTACATGTTCTTCATTTGGTTACTGCTCTCAGTGGCAAACTGATGAAACACCCTACCAGGAAATCTATCCAAGAATGAGCTCCTTGAGGTAAGGCCCAACATCAGATACATCTTTGTGTCCTTCCCAGTGCTTAGAAAGGTTCCCTTCTGAAAAATATATTCCTTATTAGCCTTGAAATGTCTTTAGGATCTGTGCTTATAGCCACTCTTTCATTTCTGGTATTTATAATTTGTGTCTTCTCTTGTTTTCTCAATTAGCTTATGTAAGCTCTATCAAGTTTACTGAGTTTTTGTTTTTTTAAAGACCAAGATTTTGGTTTTAACTGATTTTTCTGTATTGCTTCTCTCTTTTTAATTTAATTGATTTCTGCTTTCTCTTATTTCCTTCCTTCTGCTTGTTTCAGGTTTAATTTGCCCTCTTTCTCCTCTCCCTCCCCACCTTCCTCCTTCTTCTTTTCTTAAAGTGACAGTCCTTACCATGGATTTGAGGAGTTTTTCTCTAGTCTAAGCACAGCTTTAGTGGCATCTTACAGCTTTTAATATGTTTTAAAAATACATTCAATTCTAAATATTTTCTAATTTCTTTTGTGCCATGGATTGAATTGTATTCCCAAGAAGATATGCTAAAGACTTATCCCTACATATCTGTGAATGTGACCTAATTTGAAATAAGGTCTTTGCAGGTTACCTGTGTAATCAGGTTAAGGGTGATTACACAACTACTGTCCAACACAACTAGTGTCCCTATAAGAAGAGGGAAATTTCAATGCAGCACACTCACCCAGGACACATGGATAAGGCCATGTGAAGATGAGGGCCAAGGAACTAGAAGGAACTCCAAGGATTGCCAGTCGTCACCATAAACTAAAAGAGAAGCAGGGAACAGATCCTCCCTCAGAAGGAAGCAACCCTGCCAGTACCCTGATCTTGGACGTCTAGCCTCTAGAACTGTGTGAACGTGGGTTTTATTGACCAGCACATAATGATCCTTCAGGCTTGAAATTTCTGATCTTGTCCAAGTCTCATTCCCTTCCTTGGACTTTAGCGCCTCCATGGGTTGTCTCCACGGGCAACCTTTCTCCTCCCTCTAGACAATCGTTTCCTTTTCCAAATTTACTTCCTTGTCAGGGGTGGGGAGAGTTCCAGCCTGGAGCTTCTTCAGCACAACACCATCTGGCTATTTCCTTGAAAACTGAGTATCCTCCTTGACCTTTGCTGAGTACATCAAGTGAAGGACTGACTTACAGAAACGCTGACTGGAGGACCTACTTTCCAGAGGGACGACTTGTTGATTTAACAGCCCACAAGGAGCCAGATGAACTGACAAATGGGATAACCTTGTACACAAAGACTGACTCTCGGGAAAACGACTAAGGTAGAGGAAGTCTTAGCTGTTCTATAACCAGTTCATCAGGCGGCCTGAAAGTTCCCAAGCCTCACCAACGCCCCATCACTGTCGAGGTCCCCCAGGGATTCCCACCCCACCTCCTCGTCCTCACCAAGCTCTGCTCGGCAGGAGTGCCAGGGAGCATGCAGGAGTCCATCCCGAGCCAGTGGGGCCTGATGATGCTTGTGAGAGAGGCTGGGACCCTGAGGAGCCGCGAAGGGGAACCGGGCGAGTCTCCACTGTCTGCGCCAGCCCCAAACAATTGAACAATCGTCCCTACTGGGCCCCTTGGGCTCCAGCGGCCCTTAGGAGAATCCTCTTTCTCAAGCAGGGGTTCTAGACCCCTGCTAGACCTTGAGACTCCAGGTCTAATCAGCTTTAAGGACACTCCTCCTTCAAGCCGGTACATGTGGACAAGGAGGTGATGGGCAGATTGGAACCCACTGATCAAGGATCAAAATGCCTAGTGTGCTTCCCTTAGGGTCAATCAGAAGTCACCTTGGTACCCTCTTGTTTCCTGTCCTGTAATCAAGGCCTCTATCGTGACAAAGCAAGACCCAGATTTCCAGTTTCAGGCCCAAACTCGTCACTGACCTATTCCTGTAATAGGGGCACATCTGGTATGCCAGCCGTTAAATACGACCGTAGCGGTCCTGCTCAGCCATTGGTCCTCATTGCAACAAGCCACGCCCCCAAGTGAGCAACCCGCCTAGCCATTGGTTGGAGCTGCAGTGGGCCCCTCCCCCAAGCCAGCAACTGTTAGCAACCGTTAGTGAGCCACCAGTTAGGGGTCCCTGTCAGTTTTGGTTGGAATTGGAGTGGCACCCTCCCCTTTCCCTGTACAGAAGGAACCTGGAATTCAGACTGATGGACGATGTTTTTATCTGCCGCACTATCTGCCATCTTCTTGGTCTGATACCTCCCTGATTAAAGTCCTTAGTCCTTGCCCCAACAACTCCAGACTTGTTGGCCTGCTGTGTGGTGAGCAAAACAAGTTTGGGCTTGGTAATAATTCTGACCAAGCCACCCAAGAGTCTTGCTGCTGTGACCAGCGGCCCTGGTTGGGGAATTTTCAGGTAAGGTAAGGCCCTAGCAGCTGCCAGGAACACTTGCCCTGAGAATTTTCCTTTCAAAATTCCCTGAAGCAGCACCAGCTTGGCGGTTGAAGCAAGGAGTGGACATGTGGGAGTCGTCGGGCTCCATACAGTAGGGTAAGGGGCTTCGGTGTGTACAGCCGGGGATATTCTCCCTTCTCAATCCTGACTTTTCCTTAAGGGAAAAGCCAACTGGTTTTGCATTTGATTGGGGTGCTTTGCTGGAGATGGGAATTGTTGACCTCTCCTTGACTGGTGAACCAGTTGGTTTGCTTTTGTTTGCATTCACTCATGATGGAATCTGCTTGCCCTTTTGGTATTGGAGCATTTGCTGTGCTTTTTGTGTTCTGTTGTTTTCTTAACTTATAAATGTGGGGAAAATATCATCTGTCCCTAAAGAAAGCCCTTTGGGGGCATATTTTTTTTAAAAAATGGGCAAAATATAGCTGTGAGTCTGTGACTAAGAAGGACATGACATTCTATTGTAATAGTGTGTGGCCCCAGTATACACTAGGATCAAGAGAGTGATGACTCTTGAATGGCTCACTTCATTATTATACGATATTGCATTTAGAATTGTTTTGTGAAAGAACAAGTGAAAATGATGAGATTCCATATGCAGAAGCACTTACACTATTGTATCAGAAGGAAAAGAAGTCAGACAGCTGCTGCTTTATGATACAGAGGTTTGAAAGGAAAACCAGGGGAAAATCTGTTTTACAAGAGAAAGAGGAAGAAAGTGAGACTGAGGACACATTATTTCAAAACTTAAACTCCCCTCTGGCCAACTTGGCTCCTCCACTGCCTGAATAGACTGCACTGACAGTTGTTCCAACCACCCCCATGTTGCCAACATATTCATTCCTGTCAATACTTTCTGTTTCTCCTACTTATAGGGATCAGATAGAAGTTTCTATGTTAACCCTTGGGGCACAGGGGCCTGGTACTGTGTCATCATCTAAGACAGGACAGTGTACCCCACTTGGATAGGGAGCCACTTTCGTGTGTGCATGCTAATTCATTCAGTCATGTCTGATTCTTTGTGGCCCGAGGGACTGCTAGCCCACCAGACTCCTCTGTCCATGGGATTTCCTAGGCAAGAATACTGGAGTGGGTAGTCATTCCCTTCTCCAGGGGATCTTCCTGACCCAGGGATCAAACCCATATCTCCTGCATTGCA
This sequence comes from Bison bison bison, assembly GCF_000754665.1. Classification (NCBI taxonomy): domain Eukaryota; kingdom Metazoa; phylum Chordata; class Mammalia; order Artiodactyla; family Bovidae; genus Bison; species Bison bison. The sequence continues at coordinate 69,694 of NW_011480230.1, forward strand.
GGCAGATTCTTTACCTGCTGAGCCATTGAGGAAGCCCATTTGGACCTGGAGCCACTTCTAGAGCAGGGCAATTTCTCTTGCTGTGATATCCTGTAGGAGGTCTCAGTGCAAATGGTCAACCAGCTGAGTTTCTGTTCTCAACTTCGGATTTGTTTAATTGGGAAAACCATAACCCTGCTTATCGAGAGGACCCCCTCTGCATGACTGAACTTTTCACTTCTGTCTTTGCCACTCACCATCCCTCTTGGGCAGAATATGATACTTTTGGGGGAATGAAAGGAGGGTAGTCACTGACAGGGCTAGAGAGGAAGTGCACCAGCTCCATCTGGTGGATCCAGATGGAACTCCAGGAGCAAATCTGGTGGAAGTTCCCACTGCTGAGCCTGACTGGGATCCTAATAATGGAGAAAGGACGCACCTAGAGAAGGCAATGGCACCCGACTCCAGTACTCTTGCCTGGAAAATCCCATGGACAGAGGAACCTGGTAGGCTGCAGACCATGGGGTCGTGAAGAGTTGGACACGACTGAGCGACTTCACTTTCACTTTTCCCTTTCATGCATTGGAGAAGGAAATGGCAACCCACTCCAGTGTTCTTGCCTGGAGAATCCCAGGGATGGTGGAGCCTGGTGGGCTGCCGTCTATGGGGTCGCACAGAGTTGGACACAACTGAAGCGACTTAGCAGCCTCAGCAGCAGAGCATTATAGAAAGTGTATCTTAGCAGGTCTTTGAAAAGGAGTACCCAGCCAAAAGAGCTTAGATAAAATTTAGGAGATACACCAAAACCCAATGATGATTCATCAGAGTTTCTAGAAAGAGAAACCACACTGATACAGGTCCTGAGGCCCCTGAAAATATGAGAATGGTAAACATGACTTTAATTAGGCCAAGCACCCCAGATATAAGAAGCAAATCGCAAAAGTTAAATGGTGCACTTGGAATGAACCCTTCGTAAGTAGTAGATGTTCCTTTTACAATGTTCAACAACAGGGAACAATGAGGAAGAAGCAAGAGGATACAAGACTGAAAGCCACTCACCTGGCTGCAACAGTGGATTCCCAGAGAGAGAGTAACCGGAAGACAGGAAAACAATAAAAGACAGATAGGAGCCTCTCATGTGGCAGAGAGAGAGAAGACTCTGATGATGCCCCAGGAGCCCCAGGTAACTGTGACAGTGGGGACAAGCTGACTTTCTGATAGATACAGTGCAACATACTCTGGTAAACACCAAGATGGCCCAGAGAACATCTCAGCCCATCTCGGTCACAGGAGTTTCTGGAGAAGTGTAAAGTTGTTCTTTCTTACAACCTCTGGAATGCCAATTAGGGGACCTCAACCTGAAACATAGCTTCTTATATATGCCAGTGTGTCCAATCCCTCTTTTGTAAATTAAATGCTCAAGTAAGTTTTTCACCAGAACAGCCTGACATCAGGCAACTGTCAACATTTTGAGCTAGAATTTTGTGCAGACCATGAGGTCCAGTGTCTGGCTTCTTTGCCTCATTGTATGGTGCGTGGTAGGTGCCTGTATTTCTGTGGGATGTGTGAACTGCATGCATACACGGGTGGCTTATGTCAAATCTGCCTTGAGCACAAGATGACCATCTCACTGGTGATGACAGATGGGAGAACCCTCAGACTTACAAACAATGCCCCAGCAGAGAGATGAAATTTTTCTTCAGTTCAGTTCAGTCTCTCAGTCGTGTCCAACTCTTTGCAACCCCATGAATCACAGCATGCCAGGCCTCCATGTCCATCACCAATTCCCGGAGTTCACTCAAACTCACATCCATCGAGTCGGTGATGCCATCCAGCCATCTCATCCTCTGTCGTCCCCTTTTCCTCCTGCCCCCAATCCCTCCTAGCATCAGAGTCTTTTCCAATGAGTCAACTCTTCTCATGAGGTGGCCAAAGTACTGGAGCTTCAGCTTTAGCATCATTCCCTCCAAAGAACACCCAGGGCTGAGCTCCTTTAGAATGGACTAGTTAGATCTCCTTGCAGTCCAAGGGACTCTCAGGAGTCTTCTCCAACACCACAGTTCAAAAGCATCAATTCTTCGTTGCCCTCTGAAAAATTACCAGCATCTGGCTCCAAAAAAGGAAGTTGTCATTCATTCTGAAGGAAACACACAGCTGGGGTCCCCTCTCATGCCAGAATCCAGTTCTCATTCCTTGTATTCCTTTGTGGTCAAGAAATATTGCAGTAACCTCCATTTAACTGGGCTCTTTGCCTCCAGTCTTACCTCTTCTAAATACACCTCAGGGCTTCGCTGGTGGTCTGGTGGTTAAGACTCTGTCTGTCAGTGCAGGGGACACAGGTTCAAGCCCTGGTCTGGGAAGATTGTGTTCCACATGCCTCGGGGCAACCAAGCCCACACACCACAAATACTGAACTGTGCTCTAGAGCCTGTACTCCGCAACAAGAGAAGACCCACTCACTGCAACTAGAACAAGCCTTCAAGCAGCAATGAAGACCCAGTGCAGCCAAAAATGAATTAATTAAGCTTAAAAAAGTACACCTCAATAACCACTCCTGGGATCGTCTCTCACTGTATATCTAGTCACTCTATTTCTTTGTTTCAAAACTTCTAACAGTTTATTCATTCACTCAGTTATTCAACAAACATGTTTTAAAGCCTATTTCAGGAACCATTCTGGTGCCGGTGATACAAGTAGAAAGCAAGACAGACAAGACCCCTGTTTTCATGGAACTTCCATTTAAGGGAGTCGGGACAAGGTCCCAATGTCTTGTGATGGCATTCAGGGCTTTTATGTCGTTTCTCCTCCTACATCTCTCAATACCACTTTTGACTCACTTTCTACCCAGGTACACCTCAAGTAAGGAGACTCAAGTGCAAAGAGAAGGGGTGGGTTTGGCAAAAGATCGTATCCAAAGACATGACCACTAAGCATTCAAGCAAGGATCCAATCCGTGTGTGTGATGGCTCTTGTGTATGTATTTCAGGTACTAGGTGCATAATAGGGGCTCAAAAACTATTTCTTGGTGGACATATTTCGCAGTCTCACGTTTATTTCTCCTTCTTTTGAAGGAGCTCCCAGGATGGAGCACCTGTCTTCTGGCTAATCCAAACAACATATCATATAGTTTGCTTTCAGGGGTTCAAAGACCAGGTCCAAGGTAACCCTATTCAATGGATAACCAGTGAGGGGGCAGGTGGGACTGGAGAGGGCTTCATGGGCTGAGGATACTCTGGGGGGTCCGAGTTTGTTGTAGACTCCAGGGTTCCTGGGGTCTCTAAGGATTCTATGGGCTTTGGTGACTCCAAGGGTGATGGGGACTTCAGGTATGAATGTTGTTTTCACAGGCTTTGTCAGCTTCAGTTTATCCTGCTCTTCTTGGAAGTTTGGGGTGATGGGTCCTGCAGGGCAGAGCAAAGAAAGAAGGATGTTGGAACAGGTCTAGACGTGAGGTACCCAAATCTGAAAAGGACAGAATTCTGTCCCTTTCTTTGAGCACTGAATTAAAGGCAGTGTGGAGCAAGGGATTGGCTTCACCTTTCATCAAAATCCCCATAGTTGGAGCCTGCCACCCTGTCTTCTCCTACTGATCCTTCCTCCCTGTGCATTCTCAGCACCACAAGCCACCCAGCTGTTCCCAGACTCCCCTGGGAAATTTTGTCTGATTTCTCCAGGGAGGTTCAGTCTCTCACCCCTCTGGGCGACCATCACCCCCAGCCCAGCCCTGCTAGTGTGATGCTGCCTTCCCCACCAGCCTGGCTGCTCTGAGGGCGGGGCCTGGGCCCGGTCCACTTCTGAGACCTCAGCATGGAGAACAGGAGATACTGCAGGAAATACTGGTGGAATTTAACAGATGTCTGGTTGACTCACAGAGGGACACCAGCTCCCAGTGCAGGGTGAAAGGAGAGCAGCAGGGTGCTTCTGGCCCTAGAGAATCATAATGACTTAAGAACAGTGAGACCCGGCTACTCGGTGCTGACCCTTCTAAGCCCTGCTGAGGATAGGGGGTGCAGGACAAATAAAGGGGTAACCTGGGCATGGCCTGGTCTTCAAGTCTTTCAGGCTGACCTGGGCCTGTGGCACCTACAGGCTGTGCTGACTACAGCCTGCCAAGCGCTCAGAGACCAAACCCTTTGATTTCCCTTCCAATGCTACAACTGCTGTATTGGGTTCTCCCAATCCTCTTCTCAATGGGGACTCTGTGTGTGTGTGTGTGTGTGTAGGGGGAATGAGTTGCTGATTCTAATGACCCTTCAAGTTACTCCTCTTAATTTTCATCTGTCTTCCCCTCCCTGGGTCTTAACGTCACCATCTATAAGATGATGTGTAAGCATGCTCTGGCATTCTAGAAGTCCTGTAAGACCGAGGATGGTATTAATGCTGCCTTTACACACTGTATGTGCCTCTCCTCATGGGTCTTATGATCATTATTCTGATAGGCTAGATTCCAGACACATGGGGTACCTACCAATATCTGCTGCTCAGGAGACGGGGTGACTCTGGATTTTCCTGGTTCCTTGAGCCTTAGAGACGTCTCGAGTCCTTGGCGGGCTCTTTTAGGGCTCTTTTCTGCCTTCATTGCTGCAATTTTCTTTGCCTGCTTCATTCTGATATGTTTCGCTCTAAGGAAAAGACGCTCTTGATCAGTTCTGGCTCTCCACCCACAATACGGGCTCTGATCTCGCTGGGAAATGCTGGTTTAGAGCCTGGGTTGTCTGGAGTGAGCCATGCAGCCTCTCTGGGGATTGCTTTCCTATCGTGGACAACGGAGACGCATGCTTGTCAGGCTGTGGGGCTCAGATGAGGTCAGCTATGAAAGGGCTTTGCAAACTCTGATTCTTGTTGGTCTTCAAGTCCAGCTGGCTATACTTAAAACATAGCTCCCCAGGGATTTCCCTGGTGGTCAAGTGGTTAGCATTCAGCACTCCAACTGCAGGGGTCACCAGTTCAATCCCTGGTCGGGGAACTAGATTCTACATGCCGTGTAGCATAGAAAGTGAAGTCGCTCAGTCGTGTCCGACTCTTTGTGACCATGGACACCAGGCTCCTCTGCCCATGGGATTTTCTAGGCAAGAGTACTGGAGTGGGTTGCCATTTCCTTCTCCCGGGAATCTTCCTGACCCAGGGATTGAACCCAGGTCTCCCACATTGTAGACAGACGCTTTACCGTCTGAGCCACCAGGGAAGTCTGCCATGTAGCAGGCCCACC
>NW_011480230.1:75097-80215 GCF_000754665.1 Bison bison bison
GAGAGTTGGGAGTAACTGTCCATCAGGGTCCATCAGGATGAAGAAGAGGAGTGGGGTGGCAGGGCAAACTGGGTTGTTTTTTTTTGCGGGGGGGCATGTAACGACAACCCAGTGAATCCTCTTCTAAGGATTAACTCCAAGATGTCTGGACTGGCCAGAGGCTCCCCTGCCCAGCTCTCTGCCCTGCCCTGGCATCTCTGCCCTTCTCACTCCAGGCTTCCAGCCAGCACATTTAGCCAAGTCTCAGGAGTCTTTATGAACCAACCCCAAGAACCTTTATCAACTTCGTTTTTCGCTGTTACTTAGGTGCACTCTCAATGCACCTGATGTTGCACAGAGACACCGGAAGTTCCTCAGACGTGTTCCCGGGGTCTCTGTACACGACTTTCCACCACATGAGCAACGCTCAGCCCTGCTGCCACTTGAGACAGCTTCCTGGGGACTCCGCTGGTTTCACTTCCTCCTCCGCTTTCTATTTTATGAAGTTCTTTGAAAGCCTCGGTCCCTTGGGCCTGTTTTGTGGCCCGTATATTCCCGATGGCCCTGGCTTGTGGGGACCCTGTTTGCTGCCAGACCCTGAGTTCCTCAAGGGTGGGGGGGTCCATCCAGCACCACAGGCCTGGGGGTAGCAGGCTCTGGGAGAGGCTGAATGGTGAATGTTTTTAATTGGAGGACTATTGCTTTACGCTGTTGTGATAGTTTCTGCTGTACAACAAAGTGAATCAGCTGCCTGTATGCCTATATCCCCTCCCTCTTGAACCTCTCACTCACCCCCATCCCACCCCTCTAGGTCATCACAGAGCACCAAGCTAAGCTTCCTGTGTTATCCAGCAGCTTCCCATTAGCTAAATATTTTACACACGGTAGGGTACGTATGTCAGCGCTACTCTCCCAACTCACCCCACCCTGACCTCATGCCAAACAACAAGGAAGACAGGAACACAAACCCACCCATCAACAGACAGGCTACCTAAAGCTGTACTAAGCTTACGGTGAATCTTAACCTCAGTACTCACATGAGTGGGACAAGGCAGAGGAAGAGCAGTGTGACTCCGATGGCTCCGTAGAACACGCCCCGAATCAGCCCTTTCATGAAAGTCTGGGCAACCAAAGGACTCCTTCCTGGAGGTAGAGAGCTCATGAGAAGGGGTTCTCCCCGGGGACCTCCCAGCTGCCTCCCCAGACCCCAGGGCCCACCCCCTCTTCCCCACCCACATGGGGCCCCTCCACCATCACCTGACTTCAGCAGGATGGTCAGAGCGTGGGTTCCCTCTGGGTTCCTGCCCTCACAGAGAAGGCTCGTGCCCGTTTCAGGCAGCTTGGTCAGATGGATGGTGCTGTTGGCCCAGGGGCCAAGCGTGGTAGAAGTCACCCGAAAGCCTGTGTGGTTCATGGCCACGGGAGCGCCCCCAACCCACCACCGCACGGAGGGCATGGGGGTCCCACGGAAGGAACAGCTGCACTGCAGAGTCTTCTTCAAGGAGCAAGAGGAATCGAGCAGCCTGGTGGGGGCTGTGAGGGAGGGAGGATCAGGAGTCAGCAAGCATACTGATTCCCTGTCTGCCTCCTCCAGGACCCAGCCTTTTCTTTATTTGTGATAAACCAGGAACTTCAGAGAGACTTTCTGGGTCTTCCCCAGTGGCTCAGTGGTAAAGAATCTGCCTGCCAGTGCAGGAGACACGGGTTCAATTGCTGGTCCTGGAAGATCCCACATGCCATGGAAGAACTAAGCCACAACTTCTGGGCCTGTGCTCTAGAGCCCGGGAACCACAACAACTGCGCCCATAAGCCAGAACTACTGAAGGCCAGGCACCCTAGGTGCTGTGCTCTGCAGCAAGAGGAGCCACTGCAGTGAGAAGCCTGCTCACTGCAACTAGAAAAAAGCCCACAGAGTAATGAAGACCCAGGAAAGTCAAAGATAAATAAGTGAACAAAATTATATATTAAAATATATACATATTTTTTGGAAGTCCAGAGGAGTCAGGCCTCACAGACCAGTTACCCTTCACCCTTTCTCTTCATCTGGCCTGAACCGAACACTCAACTTTCCAGACCGATGGCAGAGGAGTCTCCTGAGGATCTGCATTGCCTGTGATCCCTCATCTATCCACCGCCACCAGGCTAAACTGCCCAACCTCAGTAACTCTCTTCCTTGGGTCCCCAACTCTGGCCCTTCCAGCTCCACCTGTGGTCAGATTTTTCCCTCCATCACTGTCTGGATGCTCCTGGCAAGTCATTTCCCCTTCTACTCTTCCCTAGTCTGGAAAACAGAGAGACTTCCTGAGCCCATCTCACACTATCATTGCTTGGAAAAGGCATACAATGAATGCCTGAGGTTTACTGTGTTCCTGCCTCAATTCAGGACCACTTACCACCCATTCAATGAACATTTTTAGATTTTCCTCTTCCCCATCCCGGTGGACAAGGACTGAGCATTCATCTTAAGCAAAGACTGCTATGCTTATTTCTGAGTAAGAACACCACGAAACCACCTCACTCTCCGTAGAACAGGTCGGACATGTGGTCCATCCAGTGAGATTGTGGGTTAATAAGGGATAGTCACGCTCTTCAAGGTCTCCAATAATGAGGAATTGGTCCTTAGCATTTCCATGTACTTAGTCATTGGAGTTGTTTGGGGTTACTGGAGGAAAAGGGTCATTTTCCCCTGAACAGTTGCCCTTGATCTTGGGCTTTCCATTTGGGTCACTTGAGGCAATGAGGAATTTGCAGGCCTCTCCTCCATTTCCCTTGCTGACCTCCACATTATTTTCACCATCTGGGGAAGCAGGCCATGGAGAGCGATCAAAAGAGGCTGAAAAAAACTTACTAACTTTGGAACTTGGAGCATGCTAGCAATATTCAGACAGCTCCTGTGCTCAAATATCTTCAGACCCCACCCTCGCCCTCAACTCTACTGCCTGGCCCAGGCCACCCACCCCCACCTCCACCTCCCCAATCCCCCCCAACTCCTGCCAGAATCTGGCCCACAGATGCTTAACCCACATTGGTTCCTTGGTGCCCTACACCCTCGCGTGCCTGCTTGGTCGTGTCCGACTTTTTGCGACCCTATGGACTGTAGCCCACCAGCCTCCTCTGTCCATGGGATTCCCCAGGCAAGAATACTGGAGTGGGTTGCTGTTTCCTCCTCCAGGGCGTCTTCCTGACCCAGGGAACAACCCTGCAGTCTCCTGCATTCCAGGAAGATTCTTTGCCGCTGAGCCATCAGGGAGGCCCATCCTAAACCCTTAAGCCCTCTTGTTTCACGTCACCACGGCTCGACCCAGCCCTGGCTCTGGAGGCTCGGCTTCCTCAGACCCCTCCAGCACTGCGTCTGTTCCCACTCACCCAGCCGGAGCCCTGGCGGCGCCATGAGCAGCAGCAGTTGTTCTCGGCACAGGAGAGGCCCGGGGCCTAGACCACAGCAGGCCGGGAAACCGGAGCTGTCTGGTTCAGAAGGGGTGATGTGATGAATACCTGGCAGAGGCTGCGGGGGTGGGGAGAGCAGAAAGAACTCTTAGCCAGCGGGGGCTTCGGCCTCTTCGGTCATCCTGAAGGCGCGTCCCCTCTGAGAAGCAGGAATTCTGTGGGATGTGATGCCTGAGGGCCTGCAGACAGGACGGCACCACCGTGATGCTCTGTGATGCCCCGAAGGCACGTCTCCCTCCGCACCCCCCCCCCCCCCCCCCGCCCCCTAGTCTTTCACTCCCCTCCCCAGCCCCCTTAGGAGGGTCTTTAGTCCCAGGTCTGCAGGCTTCCTCTAAAGTTTACCAGTACCTCATAAACTGTGTGCCACAGGGAGACAGGGTCAGGTCTGGGGGTTTGGAATGTCCCCCTGGGGCCCTGGTGAAAAATAGCCTGGAGGGGGAGTGACGGCAGGCCAGGTGGTCAGGGGAGAGAGGTGGTGACTGGGGAAGAATGGCAGGCTGGAGCTGGTGCACAGGCTGTGAGAGATGGAGAGGATGGGACCGATTTAACATTTGGGGGGAATAAAAACGGATGGGGGTTCCTACTGCTGATGGGAAAAGTTCCAAACCTTCTTGCGTTGTAAATGAGGGTCCCCACAAGTTTGCTTGACCCTTGTCTTATGTCCCTGTGTCTTTCTCAATGCTTTCTCAATGTCTTTCTCAAACCTTTTCCCAATGCTCCCCTTTCCAAATTTCACCCTAAACATAGCTCTCCCGTCATCAGGGACTCTTGTGTTTCCCAGCTTTTCCTTCTGTAGCTCTCCTCTGTCCACATTCAAATCCTTCTTTAATTTCATAACTGAGTTCAATGCTGCTTCCTTGATGCAGCCTTTCCTGATTGCCCCACCCAGTCAGAAGTAGGTAATCTCTCCCCTCCCAGAATTACCAAGTGATTAAAAAAAATAATAATAAGGCTGCATTGTGTCTTAGTTGCAGCACGCTGGCTACAGGGCATGTAGTTGCTCCGCAGCAGGTGGGATCTTAGTTCCCTGACAAGGGATGGAACCTGTGTTGCCTACACTGGGAGGCGGAGTCTTAACCACTGGACCACCAGGGAAGCCCCTATCAAGTGATGTTATTTGTTCTTTTCTGGAGAAGTGACTTTTTCTTCATGGCAGAGTGATTTGTTTTTGTCTAGATGCCAGAGAGTAACTTACCCTTCTTTTCATTACTCACAAATTCAACCTGTTTAGGGATGCAATATTGCCCGCTAAAGCAATACTTTGGCCTCCTTTGCCATTAAGAGGGGACCATGTGACATTGTTTTAGTGGAAATAAGCTGGGGATTCTTGGGAAAGTTTTTGCTTTCTTGATACTGTCCTTTCCTCTTTCCTGTCTCTTCCTTCTTCTTCCTCCTCGAATATGGATGTGATACTGGAGGTGGAGCAGCAATTTGGCAACCATGAGGTAACCATGAGGAAGAAAGCCACTTATGGTTGATGTTCACTTAAGGATGCTTTAACAGAGCAATTCAAGAAGCCTAGTTCCCTGACGGCCTTGGAGAGCTGCTATGCCAACCCTGCGCAGCCTAGCTCTGCACATCTTTTTTTAATTGATGTATAGCTGATTTAATGTTAGTTTCTGCTGTACAGCAAAGAGATTCAGTTTTATATCTGGAGAAGGAAATGGCAACCCACTCCAGTATTCCTGTCTC
>NW_011480231.1:0-505 GCF_000754665.1 Bison bison bison
TGACTCTTTGGAAAAGACCCTGATGCTGGGAAAGACTGAAGGCAGGAAGAGAAGGGGACAACAGAGGATGAGATGGTTGGATGGCATCACCGACTCAATGGACATGAGTCTGAGTAAACTCTGGGATTTGGTGATGGACAGGGAAGCCTGGTGTGCTGCAGTCCATGGGCCTGCAAAGAGTCAGACATGACTGAGTGACTGAACTAAACTGTAACTGAAATGGACGTCTTATGGAAATGCAGTGATTCAGTTCAGTTCAGTCGCTCAGTCATGTCCAACTCTTTGCGACCTCATGAATCGCAGCACGCCAGGCCTCCCTGTCCATCACTAACTCCTGGAGTTCACTCAGACTCACATCCATTGAGTCAGTGATATGATCCAGCCATCTCATCCTCCGTCGTCCCCTTCTCCTCCTGCCCCCAATCCTTCCCAGCGTCATAGTCTTTTCCAATGAGTCAACTCTTCGCATGAGGTGGCCAAAGCATTGGAGTTTCAGCTTTAGCAT
>NW_011480231.1:1396-1578 GCF_000754665.1 Bison bison bison
ACTTTCACAGCATCATCTTTCAGGATTTGAAATAGCTCCACTGGAATTCCATCACCTCCACTATCTTTGATCGTAGTGATGCTTTCTAAGGCTCACTTGACTACACATTCCATGATGTCTGGCTCTAGGTGAGTGATCACACCATCATGATTATCTGGGTTGTGAAGATCTTTTTTGTACAG
>NW_011480231.1:2595-7490 GCF_000754665.1 Bison bison bison
CAGTTTTTTGCATTCCAGTCCCCTATAATGAAAAGGACATCTTTTTTGGGTGTTAGTTCTAAAAGGTCTTCTAGGATAGAACCATTCAACTTCAGCTTCTTCAGCATTACTGGTTGGGGCATAGACTTGGATTACTGTAATACTGAATGGTTTGTCTTGGAAACAAACAGAGATAAATCTGTCGTTTTTGAGATTCCATCCAAGTACTGCATTTCGGACTCTTTTGTTGACCATGATGGCTACTCCATTTCTTCTGAGGGATTCCTGCCCTCTGTAGTAGATATAATGGTCATCTGAGTTAAATTCACCCATTCCGGTCCATTTTAGTTCGCTGATTCCTAGAATGTCGACGTTCACTCTTGCCATCTCGTTTGACCACTTCCAATTTAATGCAGTGATTAAACTTACAAATTATGTATACTGAACTCAGATGATAAGTATCTTATATTTCCTTGTGATGCTGTCTGTGGAAAAAGCTTTGCTTTTTTTCTAGGAAATGTGCTCTTTGGGTCTTTTCCCCTTTGGATGCTCACTTTCTGCATAGATACAAACAGAAGCGAGGAGCACCCTGGAACATGTGGGCTATGACTATAAGACCTGGTTATAGGTTGTCAGAGAGTGAAGGGTATCATAGATTTCAGTTATTCCTAATAATTTTTAAAGTCAGTGCTCAGGAACTGCCCTATATCTAGAACAGGAATAACCTGGAAAGCCCAACCTCCTGGGCAAGTTTGGATTGCTTCAAACTGCATCTTTCTAATTGATCCACTCTTTTTCTCTACCTTTCCTTCTCTAGCAGTGTTCCCACTTGCCTAATTTGCTAAAAGCATCTGGGTCAGTAACTTTCCTTGGGCACTTAAGTTTATTTCCTTTTAGCTCCAGGGCTGTTATAAAATGCTTGCTGAAATCTAGGCTGTGATTCAGTGGGGTCTGATACAGAACCTAGATTTAGCATCTGGAAAAGCCCAGGTTTCCCCCTTTTAAACACAAATATGTCACACTATAACAACTGGAGAGAAGTGTCTATGCTCTGTGAGGACTCTGTTTCTTCTGGCCTAGTGGTTGCCCCTTCTGCATTTGAGGAATAAGTCTAACAAAAAACCAGCAACAAATTAGATTTGCCTTTTTATAGAAATTCATAAAAAGTTGAACACATTATTTAAGAAAACTATTTTTAAACAAAGCCCTTCCCTCCACATTATGCCAACAGTCTACTGCTGGCTCTTCCCATTCCAATGAATGAGGTCATACTTTATGGGAGACATCTGCTTCTGAGGATATTACTGCCCTGAGCACAGAACATGACTTCATTAGAGGGAACAGTGGACCAGAGAGATTCAACAGGAGACTTACATATGTGAAAGCAAAAATAAAAAGAGCCAATTAAGATTCTCCTCAAGTCTCTAGCCTTAGGGATAGACTGAAGATCTGGTGATTTCACTCTCATATGACTTTCTTTTGCTTTAAAATAATGAAGTATGCATGAAAACTTCCCGAAAACTGTAACTCATAGCAATACCACCTGTATTTATAAATAGAAAAGCTGTCTTCTCTCAAAGGATTGGATGGATTACATTCTGAGTAGAGGCCAGGTGTTTGAAACTTTGGGGTTGCTACTGAATGCACACCCATGCAGAGTAAGCTCTATTTCAAAGAAGCATTGTTTGAAACAGTGTGGCAGATGTATACAATGTCATCTTTCAGTTCTGAAGAGCAAATTCAGAACATTAGCATGGATTTTGGCTTTCTAGGAAGATGATTGCCAGAGCAGTTTTATAGGATTTTTGACATATGTTGTTTATAATCTTAATTTTTAAAATGAGCAAGTCCAGTAAATCTGTTACCTACTAACCAAACTCTGGTCTAGTTTCATCTGTTCCCATTTTATTTGATACTGTGAAGAGGTTTCAGTAGATAGCTAAATATTTTAGGGTTATTCGTAATCTTATATCCCTATTGAATAAGAGTTTTGAAAGAAAACTCTTAAAATAACTAGCATTTTAAAAGGCAAGAAGTGCTAGTTTAATTTACTAGACTTTGCTTGTAAGGACTCATGATGTAGCTGGAATCACAAAAGTGGAAGAGAATGATAAGAGATTATGTAGGTAGGTCCCCTTTGACCTAGGAGGGGTAAGAGTTTGAAACATTATGGATGGCTAGTTTGCAATCTGTTGCTATAATCTGCTTTAACCTTGAATTCCACCCAGGGTCAAGAAATTCTTCCTGGCATATAATGGAAGTTTGTCTTGCTATCATATATACTGTCCATTGTTTAGTTCATTTCACGAATGGAGAACAACTTGTCTGAGTCTTCAAAATAACCCACGGTGGAATAAAAAATACCTGTGAAATGTCCCCTTTTCTTTGGTCTCATATATTCCAGCTCCTTTCTTCTCTATCCCAAGGTCCAATTTTCTAACCTTTTAGTCATATGGATTTCTCTTTTCCAGAATCTCTTTAATTTAATAACCATTTCCCGAATGTCTGCCATATGCAAGGTACGGGGCTGTTTCAGACAAAGTGGATCTTCTAACTGGCTGTATCCAAAGAATTGTCTGGAAAGAATTTTAAAAATCTAGGCCTTATCTCAGATCTACTAAATATAATCTGGGGTTAGAGTGAGGGAATCTGTATTTAAAAAGCAAGCTGTAGATGATTCTTATGTAGTTAGCCTGGTACCAGTCCAAGGTTTAGAATTTAAGAACAAGGGTTTTAAAGGTTGCCACAATAGGGTCATCTAGTGGGGTGCTCATGGTACAGATATGACAATAACAGAAATGTTTACAGAGAACAGCAGATGAGTAAGAAAACTGCCACTCCATTTCCATATCATTTTATAAAGTGAATTTGGAATTATTTTTTCACTTAATCTTCACATTAACTGTGGGTGGGTGGGTGGTAGTATGTCCATTTTACAAAGAATGCAACAGAAGCTCAAGGAAGAGAAGATCACGTATCTAGTATCCCACAGTCAGTGGCAGAATTAAGACACAAACTCAGGTTATTTGATTCCAAATTATTCATTTTTGCTACTTGTTACAACTTCACAATAGTCTTGGAAAACAATAGATATTGGATTTAAAGGAGGGAAAATGATAGTTCAGTAAGAAACGAACATTCAGTGGTGGCAATATGATAAAATCACACAAAGTCTGATATCACATCACCATTACATTAGAGGCCTTTAATATATGAAATCCATTCCTGTACAAAATGTCTTTTGTCCCTCCAATGAGAGGCAGAAGATGAACCAGGCTCAAGAATTCCTAAACGTCTGCCCAGTGGCAAACATCCATAAAGAACCTGTATTTCCTGGTACTGTGTGTGTGTGTGCTCAGTCATGTCTGACTCTTTGTGACCCCATGGACTGTATCCTCTGTCCATGGGGATTTCCAGGCAAGAATACTGGATTGGGTTGCCATTTCCTCCTCCAGGGGATCTTCCTGACTCAGGAATTGGAACCCATGTCTCCTTTGTATCCTGCATTGGCAAGAAGATTCTTTACCACTGAACTGCCTGGGAAGCCTGGTACTCTACCTAGCAGCATAAAGCAGCCCAGTTAGGTTATTCCTTCCTCTGTAGATATGAGGAGAGTTCACCCAGTGCTGGTTGTTCAGGAAATAGGCAAGGGAAAACACTCTTTGTCATATAGTTCTGGCATTCCCGGTCTTCTACCTAATGACACTGAGTGGGTCATGGAAGCAACTTGTACTCCCACAGGTGGCACCAGCAGAGATTAAGCAGAAGCTAAAATAGAGCCAGATCATGAAGACGACCAGAGTAGCACTGTAAGGCTTTAGAAAATGAAATTGTTTAAATTATAGCTCAAAAAGTAGGCCAAATTGAACACACTGCACCTAACCAGATCTGCTACCTGCTTAAATATAAGATTTAAATTAAATAGGACCAAGAGCTTTCTCATATAATAAAATAACTCATCATCCCCCAAACCATAAAATTCACAAGGTGAATGAGAAAAGAAAATCAACTAATGTGATATTAGATGTACAAGCTGAGTTTCAAAGAGGCAGAGGAAGGAGAGATCAAATTGCCAACATTTGTTGAATCATGTAGAAAGCAAGGAAGTTTCAGAAAAACATCTACTTCTGCTTCATTGACTATGTTAAAACCTTTGACTATGTGGATCACAACGAACTATGGAAATCCATAAAGAGATGGGATACCACACTACCTTACCTGTCTCCTGAGAAACCTGTATGTGGGTCAAGAAGCAACAGTTAGAACAGGACACGGAACAACTGACTGGTTCAAAATTGGGAAAGGTGTATGACAAGACTATATATTGTCACCCTGCTTATTTAACTTATATGCAGAATACATCATGGGAAATGCCAGGCTGGAAATCACAAGCTGGAATCAAGATTGCCAGGAGAAGTATCAACAACCTCAGATACACAGGTGATACCATTCTAATGGCAGAAAGTGAAGAGGAACTAAAGAGCCTCTTGATGAGGGTGAAAGAGTATGAAAAAGCTGGCTTGAAACTCAACAGTAAAAAAGTAAGACCATGGCATCTGGTCACATCACTTCATGGCAAATAGATGAGGAATAATTGGAAGCTGTGACAGATTTTCCTGGGCTCCAGAATCACTGGGGATGGTGACTGCATCTACGACATTAAAAGACTTCTGTTCTTTGGAAGAAAATCTATGATAAACCTAGACAACATATTAAAAAGCAGAGACATTACTTTACTGACAAAGGTCCATATAATCAAAGCTATGGTTTTTCCAGTAGTTATGTACAGATGTGAGAGGTGGACCAAAAAGAGAGCTGAACACTGAAAAACTGATGCTTTGGAATTGTGGAGTTGGAGAAGACTCTTGAGAGCCCCTTGGACTGCAAGGAGATCCAACCAGTCAATACTAAAGGAA
>NW_011480231.1:9238-10349 GCF_000754665.1 Bison bison bison
ATGTTGATATATGTTCTCCTATAAAGGGGCTTCCCTGGTGGCTCGGGGGTAAAGAATCTGCCTGCCAATGCAGGAGACACAGGTTGGATCCCTGGGTTGAAAAGATCCCCTGGAGAAGGAAGTAGTAACCCATTCCAGTATTCTTGCCAGAGAAATCTCATGGACAGAGGAGCCTCACAAGCTACAGTCCACCAGGTTGCAGAGTTGGACATAACTTAGTGACTAAACAACAATGTTCCCTCTAAAAGCACTTTTTTGAGAGTTCTTATGATAAATGGATGTCAGATTTTGTCAAAAGGTTTTTCTGCATCTATTGAAATGATTATATGATTTTTATTCTTCAGTTTGTTAATGTCCTGTATCACATTGATTGGTTTGTAGTTACTGAACCATTTTACATCCCTGGGATAAATTCAATTGATTATTGTGTATGATGCTTTAAACATACTGGTGAATTCAGCTTGCTAGTATTTTTTTTTAATTTTTGCATCTATGTTCAACAGTGATACTGGAGTGTAATTTTTTTTTTTTTTGCGATATCTTTGTCTGAGTTTGGTATCAGGGTTATCTTGGCCTTGTAGAGTGAGTTTAGAAACATCCCTTCATTGTACTTCCTTGGAATAGTTTGAGAAAGACAGGTGTTAATTCTTTGGTAAATGCTTAGTAGAATTCACCTGTGCAGCCATCTGCTCCTAAACCCTTGTTTTCAGAACGTTGTTTCAGAATATTGTTTTATTATTGATTCAGTTTCATTACTGGAAATTGACATGTTTTCTGTTTTTTCCTCAATCAGCCTTGGGAGATTGTACTTTTCCAGGAATTTGTTCATTTCTTCTAGGTTGTTCATTTTATTGATTTGTAACTGTTTGTAGTAACCTCTTATGATTCTTTGCATTTCTATGATGTTGGTTGTAACTCCTTTTTCATTTCTGACTGTACTGATTTGGGCACTTTCTTTTTTTCTTGATAAATCTAAATAAGGGTTTATCAATTTTGTTTATCATTTCAAACAATCAATTTTTATTTTCATTGCTCTGTTATATTTCTTTTTTAGTTTCTATTTCATCTATTTCTGTTCTGACCCTTATGATGTATTTCCTTCTACTACCTT
>NW_011480231.1:10449-12158 GCF_000754665.1 Bison bison bison
AACCCTGAATATTCGTTGGAAGGACTGATGCTGAAGCTGAAGCTCTAATAATTTGGCTACCTGATGTGAAGAACTGACTCATTGGAAAAGACCTTGATCCTGGGAAAAGACTGAAGGCAAAAAGAGAAGGAGTCAGCAGAGGATGAGATGGTTAGATAGCATTGCCAATTCAGTGGACATGAATGTGAGCAAACTCCAGGAGATAGTGGAGGACAGAGGAGCCTGGAGGACTGTAGTTCATGACGTTGCAGAGTCGGACATGACTTAGCGAGTGAAAAAAAACAATATAATATAATAAGGTTTCAGTACTTAATTCAAAATGATAAATTGTTAATATGTGTAGATTGTGGTAAGTCACACACACACACACACACACACACACACACACACTAATATCCAGAGCAACCTCTAAGAAAATTATGTTAAGCAACATGACATACTAAAACCTGTATAAGTAAAACTATGAGATTCTAAAATATGCAAAATATCCATAGAAAGAGAAAAGAAACAGAGGAAACAAAAATAAATTGTAAATAAATAGCATACTCAAATCCTAACATATCA
This sequence comes from Bison bison bison, assembly GCF_000754665.1. Lineage (NCBI taxonomy): Eukaryota > Metazoa > Chordata > Mammalia > Artiodactyla > Bovidae > Bison > Bison bison. The sequence continues at coordinate 11,014 of NW_011480231.1, forward strand.
ATAATTAACTTAAAATAGAGAAGGTTTAAATATGTCAATTAAGACAGATGCAGGCAGAGAGGGCTAAAAATGACCATGACCTAATTATATGCAGTTAACAAATAATTCAAACACAATGACATAGATTAAAAGGATGAAAAGAGACATATCATGGTAATATTAATCAAAAAAGGAGGAATGGCTAAATTATTATGAGTTAAAGTAGACTTTAGAAAAAAAATTCCCAGAGACAGAGAGGGACATATATAATGATAAAAAAATAGATATGCCAAGAAGACACAGTGATAGTGATAGTGAAGCCGCTCAGTCATGTCCAACTCTTTGCAACCCCATGGACAGTAGCCAACCAAGCTCCTCCGTCCATGGGATTTTCCAGGCAAGAATACTGGAGTGGGTTGCCATTTCCTTCTCCAGGGGATCTTCCCAACCCAGGGATTGAACCCGGGTCTCCCTCATTGTAGGCAGAAGCTTTACTGTCTGAGCCACGGCAAAAAGACATAGCAATCCTAAATGTGTATGTACCAAACAATAGTGTTTCAAAATACCTGAAACAAAAATAGAATTGAAAAGACAGAGAGAAAAATCCAAATTATACTTAGAGACTTTAATACCTGATTCCCAGCAATAGATAGACCTACTAGACAGATAATTAGCAAAGATATAAAGAACTGAGCACTAGAATCATCCATCAGGGTCTAATTTCCAATTATGTAACACTCCCCCCACAACAGCGGAATACACAATCTTTCCCCCTAGTGCCTTGGAACATTCACAAAGACATTTCGTATCCTGGGTCAAAAAACAAACTGCAACAAATCTACAAGTATTGAAAGAATATGAGTATGTTCACAGAGTAAGAGAATATCAGATTATAAATAGGAATAAAAGAAAATATGAAAATGTAGTAACACTCACAAACTAAAAAACGCATTTCAAACAACCCATAAGTAAGACAAGTCTCAAAGGAAACAAAAGCTCACACAGGATGGAATGAAAATGAAAACACAACATCTAAAAATTTATGGGATGCATCCTTGTCTTATTTCTGATCTTAGAGGAAATGCCTTAAGCTTTCACCATTGAGTACAATGTTAGCTGTGGGTTTGTCATATATGATCTTTATTCTTTTTTTTTTAACTATTCAT
>NW_011480231.1:14499-16833 GCF_000754665.1 Bison bison bison
CCTTCTTTTGGAGCATATCCCTCTGTTGCTTCATTTAGTCTAGTTTGCTGTTTTTATTTCTATGTATTCAGTATGTTGATCACATTTCTCAGCCTTAGAGAAATGGCCCTGAGTAGATGTCCTTTGTGTCCCAGCAGTATACCCCCTGCTCTGTTCACCAGAACTATCTGCTCTGGGGGGATTTCCTATGTGGGCTGCATGGGTCATTCTTTTGTGGTAGGCTGACTACTGTGGGTGTCTGGTAGATGTGGCTGGCATCCAGTCCCTGTCTTTTGGAGAGGCTGCTGGTAGCTTGGGTTATGAGGTGGCTGGCTGTGGAGCCCTGTGGGTTCTGTAGTTAGTGCTGGCCCATAAGTGGGTAGAACCTGGATCTGGGGTGAGTAGTTGTGGAGATAGGGGTCTCAGATGTAGTGCCAGCCTGCTGGTGGGTGGGGCTGGTTCCTAACAGGGCAGCCTGTGTGGTCTGGGGTATCCCAAAGTGAGTAGTGGAGTTACCTATTCTGGGCAGGTCATTTAAACTGAATCAAAAGATATGTTACTGGCTTCTTTCACTTAGCAACAGGCCCTTGTTTCCTTTGGGTCTTTTCATGGCTTGATAGCTCGTTTCTTTTTAGTACTGAATAATATTCCATTGTATATGTTCCACGTCTTTATCCAGTCCTCTGCTGATGGACATTTAGGTTACTTCTGTGTCCTAGCTATTGTAAACAGTGCTACAATGAACATTGGAGTGTATGTATCTTTTTTAATTAAGTTTTTTCTCTGATATATGTGATTAAGTTGCTGATCTCAAGTTCAAGTACTTTTTTTACTCTTCTCATCTCTGTTTATGGTTTTTGACATCACATTTTACATTTTTTGTTTTGTGTATTCCGTAATTACATATTGGGGATATAGATAATTTTACTACTTTTGTCCTATAACCTTCTTAGTGGCTTCATACATGGTTGATTCAGTACTTTACTGTATATATGCCTTTACTCATGAGATTTTTACTCTTGTAATTTTCATATTTCTAGTTATGGCCTTTTATTTATCAATTAAAGAAGTCCCTTTAACATTTCTTATAAAGCTGGTTTGGTTGCTGCTGAAGTCTTTTAGCTTTTGCTTATTTAAAAAGCTTTTGATCTCTCCATCAAATCTGAATGAAAGCCTTGCCAGAGTATTCTTGGTTGTAGGTTTTTACCTTCATCACTTTAAATATGTTGTGCTACCCACTTGTGGTCTGCTGAAAAGTTAGCTGTTAGCCTTATGGGAGTTTCCTTGTATGTAACTTTTTTGCTTTCCCCTTGTTTTCAGTATTCTCCCTTTAATTTTTGCCACTTTAATTACAATGTGTCTTCATGTGGACCTCTTTGGGTTCTTACTGTATGGGACTTTCTGTGTTTCTTGGATGTGTATTTCCTTTCCCAGGTTAGGGAAGTTTTCAGTTAATATTTCTTCAGATATGTCCTCTGTCCCTCCCTCTCTCTCTCTCGCTTCTCCTTCTGGAACCCTTATAATGAGAATGTTAGTATGCTTGATGTTGTACCAGAGGTCTCTTAATCTGTCCCTATTTTTTTTTTCCTGTTCAGCTTCTGTGATTTCCACTAGTCTGTCTTCCAGGTCTCTGATCTGTTCCTCTGTATCATCTAATCTAATGTTGATTCCTCCCAGTTTATTCTTTATTTCCATTATTGTAGTCTTCATCTCTGTTTGGTCCTTCTTTATACATTCTAAGTGTGTTATAACCTTCAACTTGCTGTATTCATCCAGTTTTCTCCTGAATTCTTTAAACATCTTTACAATCATTACCTTGAACACATTATTGCATATATTGCTTATCTCTACTTCACGTTGGAGAAGGAAATGGCAACCCACTCCAGTATTTTTGCCTGGAGAATCCCATGGACGGAGGAGCCTGGTAGGCTACAGTCCATGGGGTGGCAAAGAGTCAGAGACAACTGAGCGACTTTACTTTCTTTCTTTCTTATACATATATCCATTTTTTTAGATCCTTTTCCCATATTGGCCATTATAGAGTATTGAGTAGAGTTCCCTGTGCTATATGACAGGTCCTTATTAGTAATCTATCTTATATATAGTAATGCATATATGTCAATCCCAATCTCCAAATTTATCCCTTCCCACCTTATCTCCTGGTAACTACAAGTTTGTCTACATCTGTGACTTTATTTCTGTTTGGGAAGTAAGTTCATTTGTAACCTTTTGTTTAGATTCCACATACAAGCAATATTTATATGATATTTGTCTTTTTCTGTCTGACTTCACCTAAGTATGACAATCTCTAGGTCCATCCATATTGCTGCAAATGGCATTACTTTGTTCATTTTT
>NW_011480232.1:0-3324 GCF_000754665.1 Bison bison bison
TTCCCTGGGTCGGGAAGATGCCCTGTAGGAGGAAATGGCAACCCACTCCAGTATTCTTTCCTGGAGCATCCCATGGACAAGGCCACTTGGTGGGCTATAGTCCATGGTGTCTCAAAGAGTCAGACTTGATTTAGTGAATAAACAGAAAAAACAGTGCTGTTTGGGGAAAAGAAAATGAGAAGGGTGAAGGATGGTAGCACCCTGGTCTCTGTGTGGTTATAGAATCATACACAGTATGAAAAAGTGAAAGATGAAAGTTACCTACAGAGTTCAAAATGATAAAACCAATCCTGGGAGGGTTGTCCCCCTGGGTCCCCCAGATGCTTTTGGCTTTGCTAGCTAAAGTGGGGTGGGGTGGGGGCAGGAGTCAGCCTAGGTGATGCCTTTGATTTTTTGTTTTCCTTTAGGTTGTAGTAGAAGGAACCCACAACTTCCCCAAAATGGCCTTTGGAATGGGAAAAGTCAATAAAATGTAGTTTCTAATTGTTCTCCTTTCCAGGTGACAGTGAACATAATCCCCCAAAGAGCTTTGAGTGGAACAACAATGTTAAAGATCTACATTGCTCTCTCCTCCAAGTAGAATGAGAAAAAGTTAAATGAGTTCACCAGGCTGGAGCAAAGCTTTAGATAAACCAAAGGAGAGGGAAAAAACAACAACAACAACAACAGAAACACTCCATCCTTGCTACTGTCAGTGCTGCAGCAGCCACCCTACTCCCCATGTTAATCCTTTAATTGCTAAATTTACTGCTAGGTGTTTGAATAGACTTGCAGTGAGATCAAAGGGAGAAGGTGATTTTAACAAATAGCTTTGTGTTTTGTAGCTATGGCATCTGAGTGCAGGAAAAAATGAATGTAAAATGTGATATGTTTGCAGTTTCATAAATTTCAAAGTGAAAGATGTTCACACTCTTACGCAATTTAGTGGGATACAACTTCCTTGCTGGCGGTGGCACTGAAATTTAAATCCTTTGAGTTTTAGAAATAAAACAATTTCTTTATAAATGATTTTTTTCTTCCTTCCTTTTTTTTTTGCTTATTGGAGCCTCTTGGAATAAGATAAATGAGATAAAAAGAGAGGCAGTCATCACGTGGAAAATATTATTGTTTTATTAATAGTTAATGTTTATAAAAATTAGATGTCTGACCCCTGCTGTTGCTGATGCTGCTAAGTCGCTTCAGTCGTGTCCGACACTTCGAGACCCCATGGACTGCAGCCTACCAGGTTCCTCCATCCATGGGAGTTTCCAGGCAAGAGTGCTGGAGTGGGTTGATATTGCCTTCTCTGGTCTGACCCCTAGAAACTGATGATTTTCCTGCCTGAAGTGCACTCTTTAAAGAAAGCCCATTTGGACTCTAAGATTAACAAGATAAAATGGGCTGAGAGAAGCCTTATTTCAGCTCTTGAATTTGCAACACAGAGTCCTGCCCCTCTGTATCTAGATTCTGGGGTACCCAAAGCAAAGCAAAGCTTTTTGGAATCCTGAATTCTCAGATCTTAACTTTTCAGATCTGACTCTAAACTGAAACCTTCTACTGTCTGTTTATTAGCTGTTTTCATTTCAGTAAGATTTGTGCTCAGATGAAAGCAGAAATGTGCTCAATGAATAGAACCCAGACCCATGGACGTTTTCATATTTAAGATGTGCCTCTGTGAGCCCATAATTGATGACAACAGTACTGATGCTGGCAGGACTGTCTGGGAGACTCATGGATGCCCATGAGAAACAGTCAGTTTTCTGATGGAACCATCTGAAGTGGAGCTGTACGTAGGTTCTATATTTTTGACACAGACTAAGTATGTTTGTCAGAGAAGGCAATGGCACCCCACTCCAGTACTCTTGCCTGGAAAATCCCATGGATGGAGGAGCCTGGTAGGCTGCAGTCCATGGGGTCGCTAAGAGTTGGACATGACTGAGTGACTTCACTTTCACTTTTCACTTTCATGGATTGGAGTTGGAAATGGCAAGCCACTCCAGTGTTCTTGCCTGGAGAATCCCAGGGATGGGGGAGCCTGGTGGGCTGCTGTCTATGGGGTCACACAGAGTTGGACACGACTGAAGCGACTTAGCAGCAGCAGCAAGTACAATTGTACTGTGCCTGAATGTATGCCTCAGACCAAATAAGAAAGGTTAATATAGAAACTTAAGGAGGAAGCCACCAGCTTTATAGACCTTTCATAAAGGTATAGACCTTTCATAAAGGTATAGACCTTTATGGGGAGAAGGCAATGCAACCCACTGCAGTGCTCTTGCCTGGGAAATCCCATGGACAGAGGAGCCTGGTAAGCTACAGTCCGTGGGGTCGCCAAGAGTCGGACTCTACTGAGTGACTTCACTTTCACTTTTCACTTTCATGCACTGGAGAAGAAAATGGCAACCCATTCCAGTATTGTTGCCTGGAGAATCCCAAGAACAGGGGAGCCTGGTGGGCTGCCGTCTATGGGGTTGCACAGAGTCGGACACAACTGACATGACCTAACAGCTTAGCAGCAGACCTTTATGGCTAACTGGATTTGTTTTCACTGCCTAAATTTAGGACAGTGGAGGGCATAATTAAAAGCAAGTCCAGTGTACCTATGTGACCAGCTTCCAAGTGAAACTTTGGATGCTGAATCTATAATGAGTTTCCTTGGTAGACAACTCTCCCATGGTGTCTTGGAAACCACCCCAACAATAGGCAATTAAAATAATTTTCCCTGTTTTTATAGATAGCAAGATAGAGATTCACTTCTATTTCCACCATCAACAGAAGAAAGGTCTGAAGTTGGTACAGGAACTCACGTCTGACTCTATACCTCCTGTATAGTTCTTGCTATACCCCTAAAGTGTTATTGATTCTAGAAATGCCAAGCCCACCATATTAACTTATATGTATATCTATCATTGCCCTGTTACCACTATTTTAATGCTAAAACTTTCTTTTTTTCACCTACATGTCCTTTTTTTATATACTGGGAAACTCTCTATAAGCACTTTATATTTGATATTTGCCCCTGGGGATTCAAACTCAGTTGACTTGGCTTAAACAAATCTTGCAGTTACGTGGTTAAAATGTACTTTATACATTGAAGAAAGTTCTCCGTGGCATGTGTTTTTCCTAATGAAGTACACTACTCAGCTTCCTAGAAGTAACTGATTATCGAGATAGTGTTCTCTCTAGACAGTGCTGAGATGGTAACCAGGCAACAAAAAATAATGGGACCTAGTTTGCCAATACAGCTGGGGAGTATGGAAAATAAACAAAACTACAGGAAGCCAAAGGTAGGGTCCTCTCTGTAAATTTGACCCTCAGCCAAAAAGTGAACTGAATCATATTTTTACA
>NW_011480232.1:3782-4260 GCF_000754665.1 Bison bison bison
CATATTGGTGGTGGTGGTGGTGGTTTAGTCACTAAGTCCTGTCCAACTCTTCCAACCTGATGGACTGTAGTCCACCAGGCTTCTCTGTTCATGGGATTTCCCAGCGATTTCCTTCTCCAGGGGATCTTCCCAAACCAGGAATCAAACTAGGCTTTCCTGCATTGGAGGAAGATTCATTACCACTGAGCCACCAGGGAAGTCCCTTTAAATATTAGAAAATGGCAATGTCAGTTTGAGAAGGAGCATTCTTCTTGCCTGAAAAAAAATCTCATGACAAAAGACCATGGCAGGCTACAGTCAAAGGGGTGGCAAAGAGTAGGACACAACTGAGTGACTAAGCAATTTCAGTAATGAAGGAAGTTAATATCCTTAAATCAGAAGTACCATGGTCAGGAAGCAACAGTTAGAACTGGACATGGAACAACAGACTGGTTCCAAATAGGAAAAGGAGTATGTCAAGGCTGTATATTGTCACCCT
>NW_011480232.1:4360-4792 GCF_000754665.1 Bison bison bison
GGTTTTTTCAATGGTCATGTATGGATGTGAGAGTTGGACTGTGAAGAAAGCTGAGCACCGAAGAATTGATGCTTTTGAACTGTGGTATTGGAGAAGACTCTTGAGAGTCCCTTGGACTGTAAGGAGATCCAACCAGTCCATCCTGAAGATCAGTCCTGGGTATTCATTGGAAGGTCTGATGTTGAAGCTGAAACTCCAATAATTTGGTCACCTGATGGGAAGAGCTGACTCATTTGAAAAGACCCTGGTGCTTGGAAAGATTGAGGGCAGGAGGAGAAGGGGACGACAGAGGATGAGATGGCTGGATGGCATCACCAGCTCAGTGGATATGGGTTTGAGCAGAGTCCGGCTGTTCATGATGGACAGGGAGGCTTGGTGTGCTGCAGTCCATGGGGTTGCAGAGTCGGACATGACTGAGCAACTGAACTGAAT
>NW_011480232.1:4892-10033 GCF_000754665.1 Bison bison bison
ACTGAACTGAATTGAACCATGGTAATGCTCCCTTAATTTTAATTGGTGTGCCATTGTTTCACAATATGTTTTAAATGATACATTTTTCTAAGGCTGTAATCTCATTTGGGGGAATACAATTGCTCATCTGACTTGGTTCTTTTGTTAACTTGTGAATTTCTTAAGGAAAGTACATGTGTCCAGTCAGAAATAACATTTGAAAGACTAAAAATATCAGCATAAAGGAATAAAACCTCTTATAACTCAAGATATAATTTCATTATATTTCACTGAGGAAGCATCAGAAACAAGTTGCCAGCCATTCATTCTTGACCTGGATGACCGGGTACTCTTGTCTCCAACTCCAATTCTGATGTTAAGAATTCAGACAGCCTGCTAACCTGTTATCATCAATAATTCTTTTCCAATCTGGTGAACCCATACTAAGTTCCCATCCAGTTGCTTTCTGTTTATATTTAAATAATTATTAAGTAGGAAACAATAGAACAGATACCGAAAAATAAGCTTTTTAGTTGAGATTTCTTAGCTCTCAGAGATACAAATGATAATGATTTTTTTTCATTCTTTTTTTCTTCTGTGTTTTGGTTTAATTATTTATTCTGCAGACATTGAGCACCTACTTCTATCAGGAAATGAAATAAACACTGGGGATACATAGATCAATAACACAGTCTCTGCTCTCAGAAACCACTACCATTAGAGAGAAAATTATACATAAAAGTCATTTTAATATATGTAGTAATTACTCTGAGAGGGATATGTTAGTTATGAGTGGAGAACAAAGAAAAACAGGCTTGGTATCCAACTTTTTTCAACACTTTTTGTCTTATCAACTTCCTTCTTTTCACTATGCTTTTGCATAGCATCCAGATTAAGTTCACTTATAAGACCTAAAGCTTTGCATTTTTAAAAGAATACAGAGGAATTTCATATCCATAGTAGAAGGCTGTGAACCATAAAGTAAGTTTTAAATGTCAGACTTACCATCTATTGACACTGTATGTTGTTTTCTAGATGTAGTTTGGTTTTAATTTTGAGCTGTTTAACTAGGTTAGGAAATGTGCTTATCACTAGATTTTAAAAGTGTCCTGTTTGTCAGATAATCTAATTTCCACTTATTACAGAATATCAGTTTTCATCTTGGAATATGGAATTTGAAGATCAGTCAACAAACTAAAGCAGTTTCTATTAATTGGTAGTGATGCTTTTAAAAACTTTTTGAAAATTCTATATATTTTTTCAATGACTAATAAGTAAAAATTACCTGGCAACAGTAGATAACAAATGTTTGTCCTTTTGCTTTAATATAGGTTTTTCTCTTTGTTTAATTCACCAGACATTTTTGAGCCTGCATTATGTGGAAAATGCAGTGGTTAGCACTCAGGAAGAATAATTTCATGTAGACTGATGTCCCTGTAGCTCAAACGGTAAAGAATCTGCCTGCAATGCAGAAGATCAGGGTTCGATCCCTGGGTCAGGAAAAGACTCTGGATAAGGGAGTTACAATCCACTCCAGTATTCTTGCCTTGAGAATCCCATGGACATAGTAGCCTGGCAGGCTACAGTCCTTGGGGTCCCAAAGAGTTGGACACAGCTGTGCGACTAACACACACTGTTCTTAAGGAGCTTATAATTCACAATCACAGAAAGAGAATTGAGGAATTGGAAAATCTTATAAATTTTATCTGGTCCAATAGCCTAACTAACTTTATACTTTAGCTTTTCTAGTATTTGGTTAACACTTTGTAAGTGGCACACATAAATTATCTTACCCGTGGTCACACATGTTATAAATAGCAAAGTCAAAATTTCAATCCATGGATATGGTTTCATAGCCCATGCCTCGCAGTAAGCTACACTATAGTCTGAGATGAGGAAAACCTGGCTTAGAGGATGAAAAAGACTTACCCAAGGTTGCAAGCTCCTTAGTGTCTAAATCAGGATTAAAACCCAAATCTCTCAATTACCTACCAAATGTTTTCCATTAGTTCATGCTAAAGTAGTAATTAATTTTCATTCAAAATGGCAGGAGTGAAATTAATTTTTATTATGATACTGATTGGTTTGAGAGACCATACATAAAAATAGATCTAATAGACATGAAGAAAACATAATGAGCTCTGAAGTAACAGGTTTTTTGTACCATCAATATAACTCACTGATACTTTTTTAAAAGGTGGTCAGCATGCCTGTTTAAAGCAGCAGCATTACTGATTTGGACAAATATAAATGCCATTCATAACACAGTTTTGACAGTAAGGTCAGCATTGCACAGAAAATGCATGTTGCAAAACATTCAATAATAAGTTCAAGCTCTGATTGAGATGCAAAAGGTTGCATTACTTCTCTACTTACAGATCCAAGCATGTGTAGTAAAATGCAAAATGGAAAGCCATCTTAAGAGAAATGAGTTTTGAAATCCATTTGAACAAAATCAAGAAACTGTCAGAACACATGACATTGTCTGGTATCTAAATTACTCTTTGGACAGTGAAGAATATGAGATCTATCCGGTTCTAAGGATACAAGGCATCTTATTTCCAGATATTGCCCTAATAGCCAAAAGTGTCATATAAAAGTTGACTCAGTGTATCAAAGATTGATAAAAGTCATTCCACAGAATAATTTTAAAATCACTTTTGCCAAAAATGTGAAGATCACAAGGTTTTCAAAATCACTAATGCTTTTGTTGCTAAATTACAGTATGGTTATCTCACAGAGATATATCCATTCCTTGGCTGCAAAGGCAAGACTTAAAAGCATTTTGTAAAAGAAAGAATTCAAATACATCAAGGAATTAGAATCTAAAACATATGACTGTTTATAGAAAAGATTTGTTAGCAGATTCCCCAGGGTATGTTCCAGGAAAATAAGAGATTATAAAGGGATGATGATGTGATTTTTATCTTGAATTTAGGAATATATATTTTTGTCTCATGTTGGAGGGATGGGTCAAGATTGGGAGGGAGAAGAACTTGAACAGGTGGTAAACTGAGGTGCCTCCAGACTTCTTCCATATATTCACTGAGCTACTGGAGTATACTGGAATATAAATTATACTGGAGTATAAATCTCATCAGGTATTAAAGATGAAAGTCTCACACAAAGGAAAATATGAGTACTTTGTGAATAACACAAGTACAAAGCAGTGCTGCCAATCAGATGAATTCTTGGTGCTTTTGATGGGAAAGGATTCTTGTCAGACTGACAATTGAAAATGTGGTTTCAGATGCCGCAGTGATGATAATTAATTGTTGAGGGTATTCTAAATAATGGTCTTCAGTTTGGCATCTCTGTTGCTTCCAGGAGATGCTGCTTCCTTCTTTGATGACATATTTAAATACTATCATGATTATGGGCTTAGCAGAGAAGTAATTGCCAGAAGACTCAAGACATCCTTCATTATTTCAGTGTGTTTGGTAGCAGAAAGAACAAAGAGAAATGAGGCAACAGAGCTTATAATGCTTCTTCTTATATAACTTCAATTTTTGGAGGAATTAACCCCACCCTATACAAGACACTGAAGTCTTATACTTTATTTTCTTTCCAAACAAAGTCAACTCTCCTTGCATCTTTCTGCCAAGTTGCATGTCTCATAATGTCATGGGCTATTGGCTTCCTGTTAGGTACTATTAATATTTTCACAGAAGTGAATGTGAACCACTATATCTTACAACTGATACTTCAGTTGCTGATTCACCAGGTGGACAGTGTTCGATTCCATTTGCTTAGGTTTCTACCAAGCCACTCAATAGTAAATATGGAACAGAGGTCGGCAGTGTTGATGTCCTCCTTTGTCTCTGACTAGAGATTCCAGCTAATGTTGTGCCATCAGCATTAAAAAACAGCCAATGGACAAGGACATAACCCTTGGAAAAGCCACATGTAAGGAGTAAATTGAGCCAGGAAGAAGAACTGAGAAGAGGCATTCAGAGATATCAAAGTGACCAGGAGAATGCAGGAAAAATAGAAGTCAATATGAGAGCATTGATAAGCATGATTTAGAGTAGCCATCTCCTATTATGCTAGTTCTTTGAACTTTCTTGTTATACTAGTTATTTCCATGCAAATTTTATATTCTACCTCATAGTTTGTTTTGATATAAAATATTTTTCTTGAATCTTTGTGCAAAACTGATAAATATGGAGGTCATACCATATTTATCCAAGACATAAAAGGATAAATATATAAAGCATATCCTCTGGCACACCACCAGGATGAAGAGAGAGAATGGAACATTAAAGCTTGATAGTTGAAAAATGGTACTGAATAATTTATTTTCAGGGCAGCAATGGATAACAGACATAGAGGATAGACTTATGGAGATGGGGAGAGGGAAGGAGAGGGTTAGATGTATGGAGAGAATAACATGGAAACTTACGATACCATATTTAAAATAGACAGCCAATGGGAAATTGCTGAAATTTGGTGTTTTCTGTCAAACCTCAACATGAATCAGCCATAGGTATACTTCTGTCTTGAACCTCCCTCCCATCTCCCTCCCCATCCCATCTCTCTAGGTTGATACAGAGACCTTTTGTGAGTTTCCTGAGACATACAGCAAATTCTTCGGTACCATTTTTCTAGATTCTGTATGCATGCCTTAGTATATGATATTTATCTTTCTCTTTCTGACTTACTTCACTTTGTATAATGGGCTCTAGGTTCATAGGATTGATTCCTTAATTTTTCTGATTTTTCATTGTTAGTATATACAAATGCAAGTGATTTCTGTCTACTGATGTTATATTCTTCAACTTCACTAAATTCACTGATTAGCTCTAGTAATTTTCTGATACTATCTTTAGGGTTTTCTATGTACAGTATGGTGTCATCTGCAAATAGTGAGAACTTTACTTCTTCTTTTCCAATATGGATTCCTTTTATTTCTTTTTCTTCTCTGATTGCTGTAGCTAGTACTTCCAGAACTATGTTGAATAATAGTGGTCAAAGTGGACACCCTTGTCTTGTTCCTGATCTTAGGGGAATGCTTTCTCTTTTTCACCATTGAGAATAATGTTTGCTGCAGACTTATCATATATGGCCTTTACTGCAATGGCACCCCACTCCAGTACTCTTGCCTGGAAAATCCCATGGATGGAGGAGCCTTGTAGGCTGCAGTCCATGGGGTCGCTAAGAGT
>NW_011480232.1:10133-11226 GCF_000754665.1 Bison bison bison
GTTGTCTTTTTCTGGTTTTGGTATCAGGGTGATGGCCTCGTGGAATCAGTCTGAAAATGTTCCTTTCTCTGAAATTTTTAAAAAGAGTTTTAGAAGGCTAGGCATTAGCTCTTCTCTAAATGTTTTATAGAATTCTCCTGTGTAGCCATCTGGTCATGGACTTTTGTTTTTGGGGAGATTTTTGATCACAGCTTCAATTTCAACACCATTCTTAATGGTCTTCTCATGCTCAATATTTTAGAATATCTATTTTTTCTCTTTCCTTCATTGTTTCCTGTGAGTAATCAATTAAGAACTGTGGTTTCTTTGTGAGCAGTACAGCCAACTGTATCTCTTAGTGTCCATTTTCACTAACAATACCCTTGTACCCCAAATAATACCTAAAATTTTCCAAAACTTTCCTGTCATTCTCTTAATATAATGTAAAGGCTTCTGTTAAAGTCCTTTTTGTGATTCAGTGTTCTTTCATACGTTTCTTTTTTGCCATTATATGAATTAATGAAGGATAATAATCACATGTTATTTTCTTTATGACCCATCTTTACTGAGATTTAATTGATGTATAACATGCTAAGTTTAAGATGTACAATGTGGTGATGTTGTACACCTTATATAGACTTACATATTTCAGTGATTACCGCAATAGTATTAGTTAACATCATCATGACCACATATAATTGCCATTTTTCACTATGATGAGAAAATTTAAGAGGTACTTCCTTAGCAACTTTCGAGCATATAATGATTTTTCTAATTACAGTTACCGTGCAGTATATTATATACCCAGAACTTATTCACCTTATAACTAGAAGTTTGTACACTTGACCAACATCTCCCCATTTCCCTTGTCACCTAGTCTCTGACAAGTACCATTCTATACTTTGTTTCTATGAACTTCACTTTTTTAGATTCCACATATTAGTGAGATCATACAGAATTTGACTTTCTCTGTCTGATTTTGCATTAAAGAGTTCATGATCTGAGTCACAGTCAGCTCCCAGTCTTGTTTTTGCTGAATGTATACAGCTTCTCCATCTTTGGCTGCAAAGAATATAATCAATTTGATTTCAGTATTGACCATCTGGTGATGTCC
>NW_011480232.1:11326-11583 GCF_000754665.1 Bison bison bison
TGTCAAAGGCTTTTTCTGCATCTGTTGAGATGATCATATGGTTTTTATCTTTCAATTTGTTAATATGGTGTATCAAATTGATTGTTTTGCATATATTGAAGAATTCTTGTATCCCTGAAATAAATCTAACTTGATCATGGTGTATGAGTTTTTTAATGCGTTGTTGAATTCTGTTTGCTAAAATTTTGTTGAGGATTTTTGCATCTATGTTCATCAGTGATATTGGCTTGTCATTTTCTTCTTTTGTGTTGTCTTTT
>NW_011480232.1:11683-12752 GCF_000754665.1 Bison bison bison
GATCTGAGTCACAGTCAGCTCCCAGTCTTGTTTTTGCTGAATGTATACAGCTTCTCCATCTTTGGCTGCAAAGAATATAATCAATTTGATTTCAGTATTGACCATCTGGTGATGTCCATGTGTAGAGTCGTCTCTTGTGTTGTTAGAAGAGGGTATTTGCTATGATCATTGCATTCTCATGGCAAAATTCTGTTAAACTTTGCCCTGCTTCATTTTGTATTCCAAGGCCAGATTTGACTGTTACTCCAGGTATCTCTTGATTTCCTACTTTTGTATTCCAGTCCCATGTAATGAAAAGGGCATCTGTTTTTTGGGTGTTAGTTCTAGAAGGTCTTGTAGGTCTTCATAGAACCATTCAACTTCATCTTCTTCAGCATTACTGGTTGGGGCGTAGACTTGGATTACTGCGATATTGAATGGTTTGCCTTGGAAACGAACAGAGATCATTCTGTCATTTTTGAGATTGCATCCAAGTACTGCATTTCAGACTCTGTTGACTATGAGGGCTACTCCATTTCTTCCAAGGGATTCTTTCCCACAGTAGTAGATACAATGGTCATCTGAGTTAAATTCACCCATTCCAGTCCTTTTTAGTTCACTGATTTCTAAAATGTCAATGTTCACTCTTGTCATCTCCTATTTGACCACTTCTAATTTACCTTGACTCGTGAACCTAACATTCCAGGTTCCTATACAATATTGCTCTTTACAATACAATCCCAGAATCAAGACTGCTGGGAGAAATATCAGTAACCTCAGATACACAGATGACACCACCATTACAGCAGAAAGTGAAGAATTAAGAGCCTCTAGATGAAAGTGAAAGAGGAGAGTGAAAAGTTTGGCTTAAAACACAACATTTAGAAAACTAAGATAATGGCATCCAGTCCCATCTCCTTATGGCAAATAGATGGAGAAACAATGGAAACAGTGAGAGACTTTATCTTCTTGGGCTCCAAAATCACTGCAGATGGTGACTGCAGCCATGAAATTAGAAGATGCTTGCTCCTTTGAAGAAAAGCTAAGACCAACCTAGACAGCATATTAAAAAGCAGAGACATTACTTTGC
>NW_011480232.1:13296-13458 GCF_000754665.1 Bison bison bison
AGGAGGAGCCTTGTAGGCTGCAGTCCATGGGGTCGCTAAGAGTCGGACACAACTGAGTGACTTCACTCTCAGCTTTCACTTTCATACATTGGAGAACGAAATGGCAACCCACTCCAGTGTTCTTGCCTGGAGAATCCCAGGGATGGGGGAGCCTGGTGGGCT
>NW_011480232.1:14501-17410 GCF_000754665.1 Bison bison bison
CTTCCTGCTTTGTTGCTTTTCAAAATTGCTTGGGCTATTATGGTTCCATTGAAATCTCCATAGGGGTTACATTGAATCTATAGATGGCTTTGGGTAATATGGATGTTTTAACAACATTCTTCCTATCAGTGAACACAGAGTATCTTTCCATTTATTTGTGTCTTCTTCAGTTTCCTTAATCAGTGCTTGTACTTTTCAATGTGGAGATCTTTCAACTCCTTGGTTAAATTTATTTTATTGATTATGGTTTTAGTGCTGTTTGTGAATGGAATAATTATCTTTATTTCTTTTTTTATATAATTCATTCTTAGTATATAGAAATGCTTCTGATTTTTTGTATGTTAATTTTGTATCCCTTACTGAATTTGTTGATTAGCTCTAACAAGTTTTTTTTTTTTTTTTAAGACACTTTAGGCTTTTCTATCTATAAAATCATGTTATCTGCAAACAGAAACAATTTTACTTCTGCTTTTCTAATTCTGATATCTTTTATTTATTTTTCTTGCCTGATTGCTCTGCCCAGGACTCACAATACTGTGTTATACAGGAGTGGTGATAGTGAGCACACTTGTCTGGCCCCTGATCTTTGAGAAAAGCTTTCAACCTTTCACTGTTGAGTCATATATGGCACTATTATGCTGAAGAAATATATGATTTATACGGTTTATAAGGTATGCTGCTGCCAAGTCGCTTCAGTCGTGTCCGACTCTGTGCGACCCCATAGACGGCAGCCCATCAGGCTCCCCCATCCCTGGGATTCTCCAGGCAAGAACACTGGAGTGGTTTGCCATTTCCTTCTCCAATGCATGAAAGTGAAAAGTGAAAGTGAAGTCCTCAGTCGTGTCCGACTCTTAGCGACCCCATGGACTGCAGCCTACCAGGCTCCTCTGTCCACGGGATTTTCCAGTCAAGAGTACTGGAGTGGGGTGCCATCGCCTTCTCTGTTATAAGGTATAGTTCACTCAGTTATGGGGTCTAAGAAGTCCAGACCCATGAATGTCAATGGTATGGTACCAGTCAGGATCCAAAAGCATGAGAAGCAGTAGAGCTAATGGTATAGATTACCATCCAAGTCTGAAGCCCAAGAAGACTGATGCCCAAATCAAAAGGCTAAGAGAGAATTCTTGCTTACTCAGACTTTTATTCAAGGTAGACATTCAGTGGTTTCATGAGGCCCACCCACACTGGGGAAGGCAATCTGCTTTACTCAGTCTATCAGTTCAGATGCTAATCTCATCAAGAAATACCTCACAGACATACTTGGAAATAAAATTTAACCAACTATCTGTACACCTTTTGACCCAGGCAAGTTGACACATAAAATTAATCATTACAAAATACACAAAATATTCTAAAACTACAATTGATATTAATGTAGTAAAATCTTTCTTAGCACCCCTTTCTCATCTGCAAGTCATATTATTTTTATGTCCGTGTGTCCTGCAGGTCATTCCCTGCTTCCCAATCATTCTTTGCTAGGTCACTAAGTTTATAAAATGTTATTGATATGCCAGGTATGAGGAAAATATATGAAATTATGCAGTATTGTTGGTCAGTACTGTTGCAGTACTGTTTGAAATATGATAAAAATTTTAATATTAGGACATGCCTCCAAAGCCTGTTAGAGTTTTTCTTTGCAAGCTGTCTAGCATGATTACTAATACCCTGTATGTTATGTAGTAAAATCACTAAAATTTCCTAATGATCTCAAATACAGTGGCCATTTATTTCATTACTATGAGTTCCTAGCTTAATTTTTATAGAAATCCTACAGTGATTTATTATAAGAAATATAAAACAGGAAGTCACTATGCTCAAGAACAGAAAGTTTTGCCTGAATTCTCTGAAGAACCATATCATTGAAATGCAGAATAATCTATTAGTAGATAGATTTGAAGTTTTTCATGCTAAAGTTTTGATATGAATCTTTTTCATTTCCTATTATTTTTTCTTATTTTCTTTTGTCTTTACCATAGTTGTATTACTTAAGGCTTTTTAGCTTATAGAAGATAAAACTAACTTTTAAAACATCATTAAAGAAAAAAATGAATCAAACTTGAACTGTGAGCTAATTCATATGGGAGAGATATAGATAGGTCATTTGCAAATGGGTAAAGGCTAACTATGTTCAGGGTTATTGAGATTAAAAAAAAATTAAGAAATATTAAAAATGTTCTTTTCGGGGTCAAATCCATGGGATTTTTAAATTACCAATATATCACTGCTAATCTATTTAAGTCGGTTTCAATAAGAATTGTAATGTAGTAACAGTCACCAGAAGCAATGTTTTTAGTAAAAACAATGCTTCTGCTTCCCAAACATCTAGGTGACTGATTCCACTGGGACATTGGACAGCTAATAAGTTAATTTTCTGAAACCAAAGAGATACAGTGATGTTAATTTTCCTTAACCTAGGAAAGGGAATGTGTTCCAAGTAACTATTAAAAAATATATTGGGGGTAAGGAGAACTGGTGACATTTCATGTGACCTAGGTCAACTCATGTTGTTGTTCAGTCATGTCTGAACCTTGCGACTCCATGGACTGTAGCATGCCAGGCCTCCCTGTCCTTCACCATCTCTCAGCATTTGGCCAGGTTCATGTCCATTGAATCAGTGATGCTGCCAACCTCTTTTTCTCCTTCCTTCAATCTTTCCCAGGATGAGGGTCTTTTCTAATGAATTGCACTCTGCATCAGGTGTCCAAAGTATGGCAGCTTCAGATTCAGCATCAGTTCTTCCAATGAATATGCAGGGTAGATTTCCTTACGGATTGACTGGTTTGATTTCCTTGCTGTCCAAGGGACTCTGAAGAGTCTTCTCTGGCACCATAGTTTGAAAGCACCAATTCTTCAGCGTTCAGGCTTCTTTATGATCAGTGCATCAATTGAGAATAAAAACTAGTAATTCC
>NW_011480233.1:0-1054 GCF_000754665.1 Bison bison bison
CAATACTGCGTCTTCAGGCTGATATACATCCTTATTTAAAAGCTGTGAAAAGAAGGTTAACTTTTCAAATCTCATTCTTAACCTTACTATTGAGTGAGGCTGACAGCCTTCCAAACTGTGAAGCAGGTGACTGAACAGGGCCAGGCTTGATCAGCTGCTTAAACTGACTTGAGAGCAGGTGGAAGAGAAGACCTGTTGCATCTCGGGATTGCATCACCTCATGTATGTGGGAAAGTTCTCAGCTGCCATTTCACCCATAGGCACCACCTGGGCTGGCATTCATTTTTAATAATCTGTAGCTTAACAGGGTTGATCTAATTCGGATGAATTAAAGGGTTCGCTAAAAAGTTTGAGAAGAGGGTAAATCCCATATTCTGGGAGTCCTTCGACATGTGAGACATGTTAACTATGTTAACAACTTGATGACTGTTAAAACTGTTGTCAGTTAAATTTGTCAGCATTTCCCCAGAGGTGTGTCAGAACCAAGTTAATCAGTAAGCAAACAGAAATAACTGAAATAGATCAGGGATGTGATTTCTCAAAGCACTTTGGTATAAAATGCAGCAAGTTCTTACATATTAGGGCATATCCAAGACAATACCAAAACTCTCAACTTAGCTAAAATGCTTTTCAATTGCAAGGTATAGACTGGCAGAAAATCCTGCTCTTTGCTCTCAGGATGTAATTTTGGATTTACAATAAGGTTAATTATGTAATAAACTTGGGTTGGTTCCTCTGGCAATCTTTAATTCCCATTCAATAAAAAAATAGACAGCAGATTAGATTAAGAGTTACTGGGAGATAATAGAAATAAGGATGTGACATGAATACCGAATATGGGAGAAGATAGAAGCAGCAGTAGACTCTTCAGCTTTGAAACAACTGTGCGGCATTTAGAACAGGGGCAAAGACGATGGTATCACTCTATTAAAAATGGTATCACTCTATTACAAATGGCATACTCTATTATAAAAGTATAAAATAATCCAGAGACAGAACGGTTGACAGGATTAATTCTAAAAAAGGAATCTGAATCTAGCTTATGTACTAAATG
>NW_011480233.1:3666-9582 GCF_000754665.1 Bison bison bison
GCCGCCTCCTTGTCTTCCCTCTCTGGCTCCCCGTCCCCCAGCCTCTACTGCTCCTTCCATATAACCGCTCCATTGTGTGGCAGTCTCCGTGCCAGCAAAGTAAATCCTGCCTACAGGTTGGCGAATAACCCTTCAAGGGAACAGAGAGGTCACACAGTTACCTGGGAAGGCGCTGAGGGTAAATGAGCTAATCGTGGCCCTCACCTAAAACCCCACAGAAGACAAGGAAGCCCAAATTGTTTCCAAAACTCCTATGCAACTCAGCCAAAGGTGAAAGGCTCCTCCTTGTTTCCTGGGTCTGCACCAAAGGATCTGAGCTTTCAAGCCAGAGAGAATCAGGATATGAGATCATCAATCGCTAAAGATAATGAGACCTTTTTCTAGCTAGCTAGAATTAAAATGTAAGAACATACATTAAGTCCACACTCAGATTCATTTGCTGCATGTTTCCTATTTGCAGTCCATTCTGCTACCTACAGTAAGGGGTGTGTTCTTCATGAGATCTCATCTGACTGCCGGGAAGAACAATGGTGGTGAGTGGGAAGACAGGAAGAGGAACTCATTTCTAGCAAAGGAGAGATCCAAAGGATTATGTGTCTATCTTCTTCAAAAACAACCTCTGGGAGTTTGGGGTTAGTAGATGCAAACTGTTACATATAGAATGGATGGACAACAAGGCCCTATTGTATAGCTCAGGGAGCTATACTCAATGTCCTGGGATAAACCATACTGGAAACAAATATAAAAAAGAATATGTAAAATGCATAACTGAGTCACTTTCCTGTATGGAAGAAATTAACACAACACAGTAAATCAACTACAATTAAAAACAAACAAACAAACAAACAAACCTCTGTACAATTAGCTTCTATGGATGTATCCAGAGACTGGCTGAGGGTAGTGAAATGGGCTTTCTCTTACAGAGAGGTCTTGGTGAAAAGAACCACGGAAAGGCTGGGCTGAATGAGCCACTGTCCCCTCCTACCTTGTTGGCTTTGATTCTTACAGCCACTTGCATGAAATCTCCTAAACCGTGTACCTCCACCCCAAAGGACTTCACCTCAACCTGCCGTCACGCCTTTTTCCAACTCAGGAATCCTTGGCTTCATCTATCCCTGATCCTAGTCCCATCTCCTAGACTTCTACTTTGATTCCAGAACCACTCCAGTTCATCAATACTGTTATCACTAACAAAGGCTATTCATTCTCGGCTTGAGATTTGACAGAAATAGCCAACACTAACTGCCCTTTGGAAAAGGAATTGTAAAAAGCACCCAAGATCTAAATAGGGTTCCCCATGAACCGTTTAATCTTGCATCAGATATTGATGACTTTCACTGAAATACTACACGTGTCTATTGAACTCAAATCATTGCGTAATTAATAATTCAATTAAGAAAAACAAATGAAAAGCTCATATAAGGAAAGGATTATTAACAAACCCTTATTCCTTCTCTGTGGACACACATGACCTTGAGTTAACATTTTAGGTCTGTTCCTCTAGAAACCTGATGAAGGCATGAGGCCATATATGTTACCAGGCAACTGCTGCTTATGGTAAAAATGGTTGTCCTCCACCCCCTCACTGGTAACTTGTATCTAGGCTGGGAAAACTCATAAATTGCAAATATCTGGAAAGAGTCTAAATATCTGGGAAATGTTTGGGCTTTCTTGAGCATGCTGCCTCTTGTAACTGGGCATATCCTTTGTGGAGATCCTAGATACTGCCTATGAGGCTGTTTTAAGACACAAAGGCTCCTGTGAGCTAAGGGGTTTCTAAGCTAAGGTGAATTTTCCCATCTTGTGCGCATGTCAACTGCTCACACCTTAGCCGTACACAGTGAGATGCTTCCCCATGATGTCTGATGCTGCTCTGCTGGCAAGACATCTTTAGCCCATGTCCTTTTCTGTAGATTGGTGCCCAGGAGCCTAGGGTAGTTGTGCAAGACTAAATGTTTAGTTGAGCTCAAGAAGGCTCCTTGGAGGACACTGCAGCTTGCAGGATTCTCACGTGTACCAGTGACTCCTGAATTCCTCACCAGTGCTCTGCAATTGTTCTATGTGCTGCCAGGCACTGTTCTACATATGGACATACTTCTTTTCCTATGGACACCTAGAGAATACAAACTATCTGGGACATTACATATAGGAATGCTGATTCCTGTTTCTAAAATCCCCACTGAGCTTGGCTTATCTAGCTTTAAGCTTGGCACACGTCTTGTATCCATTGGTACAGTGTTTGGGTAGTACCTTCCGTATTGAGTCATGATCCCCGGGGGGAAGTAGGCAGTGTAGCAGCCTCCGGAGTACTGCTCCTGACACCAGTTCTTCTCTTCATAGTGCACTGGCTGCAGTTCAGGGGGAGAAAATTTCAAAGTGAAGACAAAGCTGAAATGCTGCCAGTCAACAATTAAGGCTCTTATGTGCTTTACTGTAACAAAACGTTTAAAGTTTATTTTTTTAAAGTAGTCCTGTTTTTCTAACTTAAGGGGAAACATGACAGTACCAAGTAATGGCCTTTTGTGAGGTACCAACAGACAAAACACATACACTTTGACTTTCTCAACCTCTTGCCTAGGAGAGACAGGAAGTATCCCAATATCTGGAAAAGAGGGTATCTCTATGTGGATTTTGAAGTCTTTAAGACTCTATCAACAATCAGGTTCTGGAAGGGTTTGCTCAAATCTCTGCATTCTTTAAATAACAGACCTTACTTCCCTATCTACCAGGGCATTACTGCTAAAAAAGGGGTGGGGGGTAGAAGGGAGAAAGTAGAAGGAAAGCATAGTGTCTAAGAAAAAGGCTTTTTTCAGAACCACTTCTCTCAGCTGGAAATGTGAATGATGGGAATACTATTAAAAAGAGGACACTTAAAGATGAAAAATATTTCCCAAGGGACGTGAGAGGACCTTCTCTGATTTCCCTAACACATTCTGCAAGTTTAGTCTTCCAACAGTTCAGAGAAAATCCCCTGGAAGAGCCCCCCGCTCTCTGCTAGGGTCTTTAAAAATAATTTCATCCTCTTAATTGCTTTCAGTGGTAGATTGAGAGCACCGAAATTCCTAAATGAAGTGTAAATTGAGTCTGCAGATGGAAAAACAAATTAGTATGACTTTGACCTGGGCAGAGAGTCCAAATTCAGTCTATCTTATCAAGTATATACTACTGTGTCTGCATCAACAAATAATGATATAGCTGGGATTTTATTTGGCAGTGATCAGTTGACGCTGACAAGAGGGCAGGGCCTCTGTTCCAGGGACTGATCTCAGTCACCCTGGAGATAATACCTGCAGCTTCTGCCTCTCATTACTCCTGGCTGCCAGTTATCCAGCGAGCATTTAAACAGCCCAAGGAACTGCTGCATCAGAAATTGCATGCACCGACAGCAGCATTTTAATGGCCCTTTGTGACTGCTGAAGTTAATCCTCCAGTAAGCATATCCCTTTATACTCTCTTCATAAGACTGTCAGGAAACCAGAATCTGCTTTGCTTTACCACTCAGAGCAAACAGAGCAGAACCTGCTAGGGATTAAAGATGGGGATTTCTTACATGTAAAGCTTCTTGAGATCCTAGCACTTTGGCGTACAGTTCACAGATTTTTCTTTTCCTATAAAAAAAAAAGAACCAAAGAATGTGAAGGAAGTAATGACTGATGAGTATGGAATAAACACAGTGAGTTCCAGGGTTCTTGCAATGAACCAGATTTATTAAGTGAAAAATTAAAATCAATGGCCTTCAGTCACTACACTGAATGACCAGTTCCTTGAATCTCTGCCCTCAAATTAACCCTCTTTTTCCTGACACAGTTATGTGCTTTGAAGATTCAACCAACTGTTCTCTTTTACATTTTTGCCTCTTCCACTACCTACTACCATATCTTTTCAAGATTAAAATGGAGAAAATGAGATTGAATTAAATTCAGTTTTAGGAATTGATTCTAAGTTACTATTTGGAAATATGCAAAATTCTAAATCCCTTTTATAAGTCTATAGTAAGTATGATGTGTCTTTTAACTATCCTATGTTTATGTTTTAAATATCTACCAACATATAAAGCTCAGTTAATCTTTTAAATATAACATAACACATGCTATACTAGGAGAGGCCTATGGTCATTCCAGGGTAGTAATCTGTCACTTGTCAGAATGGTCTGTGGACACAGTACTGGGTCCTAAGGGCATGGAGGAGCAGTGGGCATGATGTGTTATGTGATATTACCTTAAAACAGTCTCTGACCACCCTCATAATTCACTGTGCAAATGACCAGCACAGAACATGGCACATACTGTATCTTAAAAATCAGTAGTTTTATTCATCTAAGCACTTCTTTAAAAAAAAGATTACCATTAATTTATTTTTATTTGGCCATGCCATTTGGCCTGCAGGATCTTAGTTCCCCAACCAGGGACTGAACCAGAAGTTAAAGCATTGAGTCCTAACCACTGGACTGCCAGAGAATTCCCTATCTAAGCACTTCTTGAAACAGATACATTTTAAACTCACAATCACTCTTGGTAAAGTTTAAAAGCTCTAATTTACTAAAATTACCCATTTTAGAAATGAATAGGTCTGTTTTAGAAATTGTTTAAACAGGTTAACACTGATCCAGTTATACACGTTAGGTATTTATCTTTTTTAGTCTTTATATAGGTTAAATATTGAAAGTGCTTCAAAATACTTTCTTATACACTAATAAATGACTGGAAAAAATTGTTAAAAATGTCATAAAGGGCTTAATTCAAATCTGTAAGATAAGCATTAAAAGCTAAAGAGACAAATGGTAAAAAAAAAAATATTGGGGGGAAGGAAGGAGGTAAGGGAAGGTTATAGTTATTAGAAATAAATTTTAAAAGATGCCAATTTCATGTTGCCAGTTACAATAGAAAACAAGTGTTCCCAATTTCACAGGTGTTCCCAATGTCTCTGAATAATGTTGGACAAAGTGTAACTTTATACATTTACCTGAAGGCTCACACTTACATGATTTATACAACTCCTAGAGTTTCCATCCCGTGGCTATAGTAGTAAATCAAGAGAAGGAGGAGGAATGATAGATGCTGTTTACCGATACCACTTTACCATGGAAGGTTTTAAGGGAGAGACAAATGCCACTTCTGAGGTGATGTCACACATCATGAGATAGCTATTTAAGTTCCAGTACAGGCAGGCAAGATTCACTGTCCTTCAAGGAGCTGTTCATACTACAGCTCAATAATGACAAAGGAAAGGCAGAACTGGAAGAAGTCTCAAGACTACTGTGTACCTGTCTGTCTCTCTCTGTGTAATCCAAGCCATTCATTTCAGACATGAAGAGACTGAGGCTCAGTGTGCTCAAGAGACTAGCTCAACATCACTCAGCTCATTAATGGCAGAGTCAAGGGTATACTCTCCTGAGCATCCCACCTGTAGTAAGTGCTCAATAAAAATTTACTGAATCAAAATCCATCCTCAGTCCAGTGTGGTACCCTCTTTTCTACTCTATGATATGACCAATTCTTACCTACTTCACAAGAGTGTTACAAGAAATAATTCTGATATTTTGAGTCAATAAGAAAACAAAAATATTGACAATTGTTATCCTGAAAACTTAACAATGCTTCATTTACTTTAGGTACATGTAATAACATCTTTGTTAAAACACAGTGAACTCTAAAATGTAATCAAACTACTCTATAGTTAACTTTTCATTCAAGAACAGTAAACCAGTTATCATAGAAATTTGTCATTATTGACTGTATTTCACATTATTAAATGAGTCAACGATGAGTTCTAATGAACACATAGGAAATTATCTTCTCTATCCCTTCCTCCCATTAATATAAAAATTTTTAGAAAAGTTATATAAGATAAGGATGGTACAACAATGCACTGGTTGCTTAGCTAGGCTCTAAAAATAACAGAACATACTTTAAATGA
>NW_011480233.1:9682-10454 GCF_000754665.1 Bison bison bison
ATGTACAAAAGAAGTCATTGTGCAAGTTGGATATACGTACTGGTTTCTAAACCTGGCTGCTCATCATAATTACTCAAAAGGCTTGTTAAAATATGCAAATACTCAGGCCCCACCCCTAACCTACCAAATCAAAATCTATCAGCCTCAGAAAAAATATATTTTCCAAATATCCTTTGGGAAATGTTGACGTAGTTTGTTCTGGGAACTATTACTTGAGTCAATGACATTCAGAATTCCAAGTGGTTTTGCCTTATAAAAACTTTTGAGAAGTTTAGCCACTATGTGGAATCAAAACCAAATGTCTACATCCAGGCTGGTATTTATTTTACTATTAATAAGGAGGGAAGGCAGGAAATCCAAAAGAAAATGTCAAGCTTAGTATGACATAATGAAAAAAAATACACATTAGATGCTATTCGTGACTTTGTCACAAGCTGGCTATGGAGCCTTGAACAAATCATTCCCCATCGCCAGACCCCCAACTTCTTCCTCTATTGAGTGAGTAGGCAGACACTAAAAGTTCCCCTTTCCTGACATCAAATCTCACGGTTGCTCAAATAAACAAACCCATGTGCAATTGTGGGAACGTCTGCGGCCTTTCCCTAACTTGCAAAGTCATCAAAGTAACTCTCAAAGCAAGGTCTGCTAGTTGATTTGCTGCTTCATTTTTAAATCAAATGCAGAGAGAAGTATATATTTGCACGCACACCCTCTTCAAAAGCTAACAAAGGATTTAGGGTTATCCCTGTCGTAATGAAAGGGTTTGCATAAC
>NW_011480233.1:10924-12225 GCF_000754665.1 Bison bison bison
GAACCTGGAATGTTAGGTCCATGAATCAAGGTAAATTGGATGTGGTCAAGCAGGAGATGGCAAGAGTGAACATCAACATCTTAGGAATCAGTGAACTAAAATGGACAGGAATGGGCAAATTTAATTCAGATGACCATCATATCAACTACTGTGGGCAAGAATCCCTTCAAAGAAATGGAGTAGCCCTCATAGTCAACAAAAGAGTCTGAAATGCAGTACTTGAGTGCAATCTCAAAAACGACAGAATGATCTTAGTTCGTTTCCAAGGCAAACCATTCACCATCACAGTAATCTAATCACAGTAAGTCTATGACCCAAGCAGTAATGCTGAAAGAGGAATAGTTCCATGAAGACCTACATGACCTTCTAGAACTAACACCAAAAAAAGATGTCCTTTTCATCATGTGGGGGTTGGAATGCAAAAGTAGGAAGTCAAGAGATACCTGGAGTAACAGGCAAGTTTGGCCTTTGGAGTACAAAATGAAGCAGGGCAAAGGCTAACAGAGTTTTGTCAAGAGAACACACTGGTTATAGAAAACACCCTTTTCCACCAATACAAGAGATGACTCTATGCATGGACATCACCAGATGTAATCAGATTGATTATATTATTTGCAGCCAGAGATGGAGAAGCTCTATACAGTCAGCAAAAACAAGACCAGATCTGACTATGGCTCAGATCACGAGCTCTATAAGGGGCAAAATTCAGACTTAAATTGAATAAACTATGAAAAACCACAAGGCCATTCAGGTATGATCTAAATCAAATCCCTTATGATTATACAATGGAGGTTATGAATAGATTCAAGGGATTAGATCTGGTAGAGAAAATGCCTGAACAACTATGGAGAGAAGTTTGTAACATTGGACAGGAGGCAGTAACCAAAGGCACCCCCAAGAAAAATAAATGCAAGAAGGCAAAGTGGTTGTCTCTGGAGGCTTTACAAATAGCTGAGGAAAAAGAAAAGTGAAAGGCAAGTGAGAAAGGGAAAGATATACCCAACTGAATGCAGAGTTCCAGAGAATAACAAGGAGAGATAAGGTCTTCTTAAACGAACAATGCAAAAATAGAGGAAAACAACAGAATGGGAAAGACTAGGTATCTCTTCAAGAAAACTGGAGACACCAAGGGAACATTTCATGCAAGGATGGGCATGATAAAGGACAGAAATGGTAAGGACCTAACTGAAGCAGAAGAGATTAAGAATAGGTGGTAAGAATACACAGAAGAATCATACAAAAAAGGCCTTAATGGACCCAGGTAACCATGATGATGTGGTCACTCAACTAGAGCCAGACAT
>NW_011480233.1:12654-13157 GCF_000754665.1 Bison bison bison
AATCCTTCAAGCTAGTCTTCAGCAGTACATGAACTGAGAATTTCCAGATGTACAAGGTGGATTTAGAAAAGGCAGAGCAAATTGCCAACATCTGCTAGATCATAGAGAAAGCAAGGGAATTCCAGAAAAACATCTGCTTCATTGACTCCACTAAAGCCTTTGACTGTGTGGATCACAACAAACTGTGGAAAATTCTAAAGAGATGGGAATATCAGACCACCTTACCTGTCTCCTGAGAAACCTGTGTGTAGGACAAGAAGCAACAGTTAGAACCAGACATGGAACAATGGACTGGTTCCAAATTGGGAAAGGAGTATGATAAGGCTGTGTACTGTCACCCTGTTTATTTAACTTATATGCAGAGTACATCATGCGAAATGCTGGACTGGATGAATCCCAAGCTGGAACCAAAACTGCCAGGAGAAACATCAACAATCTGAGATATGCAGATGATACCACTCTAATGGCAGAAAATGAAGAGGAACTAAAGAGCCTCTTGGTGA
>NW_011480233.1:13257-14478 GCF_000754665.1 Bison bison bison
CAGAGACATCACCTTGCTGACAAACATGCAATAGGTTTGAACACCTATGTATGGATCTGCTTTTCAGAAAAAGTACATGTTGGAGAACCTTGGAGATGGAATAAAGGTCATTGGGACTTGGCCTCTTAAGCTTTATTCAGAGCTACCATTTTTAAATGATTTTTCTCCATCCATCTTACTGAGAAACCCTACCTCTCAACCCCTGTAAAACAAACAGAGGTGTAAAACTAAATTAATATATGCACGTGGGAGGCATGAGTCAAAAGGGGGCTAGCAAAATACAAAAAGGTTGATTTGTTGGGATTTTGAGATTAACAGATTATTGCATTTTTCATAATGTTATTATACTGTTGTTAGTGCATCAAGCACAATAAAAAGCTAACCTTTTACGTGTTTCAGATGTAAATTCTTACCTTATATCTTTATGCACTTTAGCGAGGCGGTCAGCTTTTCGAGCGAGGATGAAGCTGGGGAGAGAAATTACGTTTGAATGATTAGGTGACGGTGGTTTATCTTAAGAGTTGTCTCTTCTTTTTAAAGTGTTCTTGCCTATATCTACAGTAATACCCTAAATACAAGCAAGTTCCATTCCAAGAACGCATCTGTAAATCCAATTTTTTCATAAGTCCAACATAGTTAGCCTAGGTACCCAACTAACACAATCGATTATATAGTACTATACTCTACTACTAATAATAAATCTAATGATAATAGTAAGTAAGTAAGTGTTAGTCACTCAGATGTGCCCAACTCTTTGCGACCCCATTGACTGCAGCCCACCAGGGTCCTCTGTCCATGAGATTTTCCAGGCAAGGATACTGGAGTGGGTTGCCATTTCCTTCTCCAGGAGATCTTCCCAACCCAGGGATTGAACCTGGGTCTCTCGCAATGCAGGCAGATTCTTTACCAACTGAGCTACAAGGGAAGCAGGCTTATAATATTTTTCACACAAATAATATATAAAAAACAAACACAGAAAAAAACACTTTTAGTCTTACAGTACAGTACCTAGAAAAGTGCAGGCGTATAGTACAACAGCTGGCATATGGGGCTGGCACCCACGTTTGTATCTTTGAAAGTTCACAACTTGAAGGTTTGTACGTAGGGGACTTACTGTACTCAGCACTAATACTACTCTCCCAACACTCTCCCATTATTTCCATATACTAGAGCAAATGCCAAGCTGTCCTCATCTGCTTCTGGGTCCAAAACCCCTGCCAG
>NW_011480233.1:14578-18142 GCF_000754665.1 Bison bison bison
GAGCCTGGTAATGACTGTTGCCATCTGTCAAGTTACTTGATAAAAGCTGGAAAAACAAATATCAAAAAGTGCTTGTTGGGAATTCCCCGGTGGTCCAGAAGTTAGGACTTCGAGCTTCCACTGCAGGGGGCATGGGTTCAATTCTTGGTCAGGGATTTAAGATCCCACATGCCAAAGGCATGGCCAAAAAAATAAATAAATAAAGTGCCTGAAGTGGATGCCATGGTGGGCCACCCAGATTCCTCTTCAGGACCAAACACTCATTACCCTCAGCTCACAGCCAAACCCCTCCCTAGCAATTATACTCTGCAGCAGAGAACTGCCTGGTGAAAGGTCCCATCCCTTCTCAGAATGAATGCCAGAGTGCGATGGGTACCAAAGCCTACCACACAATGCAGACACCCAGTGCAGATACCTCTGAAAGGCAATCCTTACTTCGAGGCCTCTGTTGGGACAACACTGGAGCCCAACCGTTCCCTCTGCCCAATCCTGATTCCTTCCCTCCCCCACAGGTAGTATGTGTCCATGTGCTCATTCACTTCAGTCGTATCTGACTCTGTGAGACCCTATGAACTGTAGCCTGTCAGGCTCCTCTGTCCATGGAATTCTCCAGGCAAGAATACTGGAGTGGGTTGACATTCCCTTCTCCAGGGGATCTTCCCAACCCAGGAATAGAACCTGCATCTCTTGCATCTCCTGCATTGACAGGCTGGTTCTTTACCACTAGCGCCACCTGGGAAGCCCAGGCAGCACTCCACAGAGCAATTCCTGATGAACCTCATAACCCAAGTCTCCACCTCCAAATTGACTTCCTGGGAAACCAGCCTAGCACAGTTCTCAAATTCAGTGACTCAGTAAAGCTCAGTTATGATCTGTCTGCTTCCCTTTGATCAAGTAGATTCTACTTATTATGCTATTATTAATTGCTTGTATATTTTAAAGAATGGAATTGTAACAAGAAATCCTTAGCTATACTATGATTAGAAAGTGTGCCAAAAAATCCAAATGAGCCAAAGGACAATGGAGTGATTTCTCCATTTAAGAAAAGTTTTAAAATTGTATTTTTTTGTTATTTTTCTAGACAAAGACAAATAGATCAGGACTGAAAATGCAAGGGATGAAGACAGAAATTTTGTCCTCTCCCTCAATTCCCTCTCCCCCAATTAAACTGTTCCTCAATTTGATTGGCCATTCCTTTAGAGTTGTTATTTGAGATCATTCTGGGAAGCAAAGATATAAAATGCATTTGTGTTCACCCAGAGAACAGTATTTCAGAGGAAGCTGTGGAATCTTTAAGAAATTTGAACCATTGAACTCTGGGAGATATAGTCATGATTTTGCTTGATTTAACTAACACTTTATGTTGTGGCTTGCTGGTAAGGTGAAAGTGAAAGGGAAGTCAGTGGTGTCCGACTCTTTTCGACCCCATGGACTGTAGCCTATCAGGCTTCTCAGTCCATGGGATTTTCCAGGCAATAGTAATGGAGTGAATTGCCATTTCCTTCTCCAGGGGATCTTCCCAACCCAGGCATTGAACCCAGGTCTCCCACATTGTACACAGACGCTTAACAGCTGGTAAGGTGCTAGGTGCTAAGTCACTTCAGTCATGTCTGACTCTTTGTAACCTGGTGGACTGTAGCTCACCTGGCTCCTCTGGAAAGAACATGAGTGGGTTGCATACCCTCCTCCAGGGGATCTTCCCGACCCAGGGATCAAACCCACATCTCTTGCATTGGCAGGCAGGTTCTTTACCACTGCACCACCTGGGAAGCCGTAGTACTAATGATTTTAGTTAAATTTTAGGTGTATGCAACAATTGTATGTGGTATTTCAGTGAAAATCACCAACAGCTGATAGAAGATTAAATGATCTATCTGAAAGCCTTTTAGATCCTGGGTGCTTTTCACAGTTCCTTTTCTAAAGGGCAGTGAGTGTTGGTTCTGTCTGTCAAATCTCAAGTCCTAAATGAAATAACCTCTTTGATCTAACTGTAAGAATGGACAATTATCATCCAACTTTCTTTGGTGTTTTATTGGGGAAATTATACACCCTGGCTTTGGGGTGGGAACATTTCACAGCTCTAAAGTACAAGGTCCTTTCTAGTTTCCAAAGGCAAGTAGTTATCACACACAGTGCTGGGCAATTACAGCATCCCTATCTTCAAGGCTTTCATTGCCTAGAGCAAAGAGCAGGGCAGAGGCAATATAGCTTCAATGCAAGAACAGGGTGGAAGCAATTTTCCAGATAAAACAGATTAGAATATCACTTTCTTAGTGTGTTAGTCGCTCAGTTGTGCCCAACTCTTTGGGACCCCATGGACTGTAGGAGCTGCATAAATAAACCCATTACCATCTAGAAGGCTTCTGCAATCCATGTCCTTGTTGCTGTGCTGTGCTTAGTCACTCAGTCGTGTCCAACTCCTTGCAACCCGTGGACTGTAGCCCATGAGGCTCCTCCATCCATGGGATTCTCCAGGCAAGAATACTGGAGTGGGTTGCCATGCCCTCTTCCAGGGGATCTTCCCTACCCAGGGATCGAACCCAGGTCTCCCGCACTGCAAGTGGAGACTTTTTACCGTCTGAGCCACCAGGGAAGCCCATATCCTTGTGAATAAAGCTAAAGAAAGCCCAGAACAGCGGATGCCACAGTATTTCATTCCCAGGGCAAGAAAAACATCAATATTCTTTCATCTTCAGTCAGATAGGTCTTGACCAGTAGTCTCTAGAAACCTCTGTCTCAACTTCTTGCTTTTCTTTGGCACATAAAAAGGGACAGCAAACTCCCCAATCTATGTATTTTCTTGCCCAGTGGGGTCGGAGATGAATAGGGTACAATGTTCCTATAATCTTTACATTGTGAGCACCTGCCCTTGCCAGGGAAGCTGGTGCTCTTTCTTACATCTGACAGTGAGAGAAGCAGTTACAAAATGTTTTGCTGAAAAAAAAAAAAATGTTTTGCTGGCAGTCCAGTAGCAGAGTCTGCTTTCTAAGTCCCTAGGGTCCTGGGTGTGCTCCTTTGGATTTTGTAATTTCCCTTCAATGACACAATGCACATGAGCTTAACTCTCCTGGGGCACAGGGGGAAACCAATGGTCTCCAAAAGTCACTTGACTGCTAGAGAAGCTGTGCTCTTTTATTGCAATGTGCTAGAATAAATAACCCTTTTGTTGGTATTGCTTTGAGGAGGACTAAAAGGTATGACAACTGGGAGGCTACAGCACTCCTTGGAAATTTCTTTGTGGGAGCTCCGATTCCCTCTCTGGACCCCTAGTCTCCAGAGGGAAGAGTAGCTGTGTGAGGCAGGAGAGGAAAAGAGTTCCTCTTCCAGACACAGAACCTCGCCCTGGCACCATTCCTCGTGGAAGACAGCCATGGAGTGACTTACTGGAAAAAGTGCCCTACATTCAAGGCCTGGCTGGCTCTCCTTCAAACTGCACTTCATTGGTCATTCATCTTATCTCCCAGGGTAACTGTGAACAAAATTTTCTTTTCTTTTGGCCATGCCACATGGCTTGTGGGATCTTAGTTTCCCGACCAGAGATTGAACCTGGGCCCTTGGCATTGA
>NW_011480233.1:18916-19560 GCF_000754665.1 Bison bison bison
ACCAACTGGAAACACATCTTTTTCTGTTCAATATGCTCCTACTGAACTGAACTGTATGTTCCTAAAAAAGAGTGCAGTCTTCTCTTAATACAATTTAAACATGAATAAACACAACCTACCCTTTTTCTTCCAAAAGGCCTCCTTGTAATACATCATGCACTTAATGACAGCCCCCATTGGAAGACGCTGTATCAGCTGGTTTCGCTCTGATGGAAGCTCTGGTCTAAAGTGTATCTTGGCGGTCAAAGTTGGTGGGATGGCACTAATGACATACCGGCACTGAAACAAACAGACACAAAATACCATCTCAAACGTGAGTCACAGTCTTTGCAGGGGACATGAAACATCACATTTATCATTTTGAGGGACACTAAGCAGTCACAATGTACAGTATGAGACCACTGTGAGGCAACAACACAGAACAAGGCAAATCAACTAAGGCTAATAATTGGAAGACTGAGTCAGAAATATGCCAGCATCAATCATGCCACCGCTTGGATTATATTTGGTTAGAAGCTGCAGAAGACAGAAACATGTTAGTCGCTCAGTCGTGTCCGACTCTTTGTGAGCCTGCCAGGCTTCTCTGTCCATGGAATTCTCCAGGTAAGAATACTGGAGTGGGTGGCCATTCCCTTCTCCAGGGG
>NW_011480233.1:19719-20654 GCF_000754665.1 Bison bison bison
TTATTTATTTATGGGCCACACCATGAGGCAGGCAGGATCTTAGTTCTCTAACCAGGGGATGGAACTTGTGTCCCCAGGTCCTAACCACGGGACTGTCAGGGAATTCCCATAATACACATTTCTTTTGACAAA
Source organism: Bison bison bison (assembly GCF_000754665.1). Classification (NCBI taxonomy): domain Eukaryota; kingdom Metazoa; phylum Chordata; class Mammalia; order Artiodactyla; family Bovidae; genus Bison; species Bison bison. The sequence continues at coordinate 19,852 of NW_011480233.1, forward strand.
ACTGAATTACCTCATAAAGTTCACGATTCAGGGTCTCTACGGTGATGTTTTCACTTGACTGGTCAACATAGGTGACAGGGCTCCTCAGTTTCACCCTGTCCCCTAGGAGTTGCATTATCCGTTCGCTTACTTGACCAGATCCACCTACAAACTTCCGTTCCTACAGGAAAAGGCAGGCAGGGATGGAAATGTGACAAATGCCCCAGGAAGGAAAGCCATATTTACCACTGATTAGAAACCTGTGGAAAAATCACAGGCCATACCTCCACTCTCTACACTGTTAACTGTTAGAAGAACTCATTAGGACAGGGGCAGTCTACCAAGACACCTCAGTCACCATGCTCTATGCAGCTTCACGTGACAAAAAGCTGTTACCAGTTTATGGAATCACAGAATCAGTGGGAAGGGATGAATTGGGAGATTGGGATTGACATTATATATATAAAATAGATAACTAATAAGAACCTACTGTGTAGCACAGGGAACTCTACTCAATACTCTGTTAAAGGTCTATATGGGGAAACAATCTATTAAAAAAGAGTGGATACATGTGCATGTATAACTGATTCACTTTGCTGTATACCTGAAACTAACATGACATTGGAAATCAACTATATCCCAATAAAAATTTAAAATCAAATCACAGAATCAGAAGGAAGGTTTCCCTAGACCACTGGCACCTTGACCAAATGCAAATATCAGCAAGCTTCAAATGCTCAAGAGTGCAGTGCATGGAGGGTGTCTGGCGACAGGGAGGATGCTGCGCTTCTCCCAGGGGGAGGCAGTTTCCTTTTTTTTTTTAA
>NW_011480234.1:0-1535 GCF_000754665.1 Bison bison bison
CAAGAAAATTAAACTTACTTCTAAAAATCCTTCACCTTTACAGCACCTCTCAGGCAAGTATTACACAGTCCAGAGAATAAGTGGCTTATTTTCTTTGGCATCCATAGTAATAATCAGTTGCATTTTAAATTTTGGCCAAGACAAAACTCTCATGTATTTTGCATAGAGGATGATAATTATTTCCAGAATTATAGCAAAAGAAAGAAACTGATCTCGGTGGTCACATTGGTTAGCATTTTTCTATCTGTCCACGCATTTTGGTGGTTAAATTAAAACCCTGAGTGTTATGATGCACCAAAATTGACATTGACCTTACCTGGTTAAATTTCCTCTATTATTCAGTAAAGTGTAAAACAACTGTGCTTTTGAAAGACCAAACATCTCCTGGGAAAAAGACAACATGTGAGTGGCCTCACTTTGCTTGATGTAACTCTACAATGCTATAATATTTCCTTGTGTATTTATGTTACAAGAAAAACCAACAATTTCCAGGCAGACATCACACTGAAACTGGTCTCGCTCCCTTTCACATTTCTGTTCTTAATCAAGATGAGGATAAAGGGATTTATATCTGCAAAGAGACAAAGCTAGGAAGTATTCCATAATTAAGAATCAATGTCAGTTTATACATGAAAAACTGCTTTTGTTCGCTGCTAAAGGCAAGTAGCTCTGGATTTCTTCAAGTTTTAAAATGGATTTTCTTTTTCTTTCCCCACCTAAACAGCAAAGTACTACTTTCCAGAAAGAATGACAATCGAGCTGTGGAGATTCTCGGGGATTTTGATGAGAAGTTCATTAATGATCACAGATCTAGGACAAGCAGTGGAGAAACCGCATGTGTGCAGTTTGTTGGCTCCCTTTTTGCTGTAATCTCATGGCTGAAGTCTCTTCAAACAGATAGCTTGCTTACTCTGCACGTACCTCTGGCGTTCTTCCCAGGCAACTTCCCATCATTATATTAGAGAGACAGGTCCCTGGAGAGAGAAGAACCACAGAGATGTGTGCTTCTGTTGCTGCTGGAAGACAATCAATTGCAAACCAGCTTCTAAACACTCATGTGCAAAATTGTCAGTGTTATGTAGATATTATCTTAAAAGATTTATGTTTGAAATTAGTTCATTAAAATTTTTATTAGTTAAATTTAGTTTTGAACATAGTATGGAGACATACATACATCTGGAAATACATGCTTGAAGTTTACACACAATTAATGAAGATCCAAGAATAGATCTATAGAATTCTGGGTAACAGGAAATGTTGCAGAAGAAGTGGAGTCTAGTATAAAAGGGGAGAGGCTATTGCAAATTCATGAACTCTTCTATGAAGTGGCTAAAAATAAAGTTTTCATATCAGAAAAGATTTAATGCTACACACATAGCATTGTTATTACTTCTTGAAGAATTGGCATTTTTTTATAGTTGCTTTTATTTTTTTTATTTTTTTTCAGTTTTTTTTTAAATTTTATTTTATTTTAAAATTTTACATAATTGTATTAGTTTTGCCAAATATCAAAATGAATCCGCCACAGGTATACA
>NW_011480234.1:3084-13694 GCF_000754665.1 Bison bison bison
GTCTGGGTCTATGTGTCAGATTACCTCACTGGTGCTGACTAGAAAATTGCAGACTGATTAAGACTACATTCCTTGGAGAGGTTGTATTTAAATTAGGGACTTAGTCTTGTTTTGCTGAAGTGGTCTGAGAACAGCTGCCTCTATCTGGGTCTTTTGTTTCTTTTTCGGCACAGAGTAAGAGTCTCAGTTCAGTTCAGTCACTCAGTCGTGTCCAACTCTGCGACCCCATGAACCGCAACATACCAGGCCTCCCTGTCCCATCTCCAACTCCCGGAGTCCACCCAAACTCATGTCCATTATGTCAGTGATGCCATCTAACCATCTCATCCTCTGTCATCCCCTTCTCCACCTGCCTTCAATCTTTCCCAACATCAGGGTCTTTTCAAATGAGTCAGCTCTTCGTATCAGGTGGTGAAAATATTGGAGTTTCAGCTTCAACATTAGTCCTAATGAACACCCAGGACTGATTTCCTTTAGGATGGACTGGTTCAAAGCACCAAATATGATTCTCCATATTCTTACTCTTATCTTTCACAATATTTATCTTATGTTCAATCTGTACGCACCCAGCAGTTTCGAATATTTTTTCCTTTCATTAAATTTATGGAAATTACACTGCATCTACTTTCAAAGTCCAACTTAAATCTCATCTTTCACAAATGTGACTTTCATGTGCTAATTAATAAAAATATGAGAAAAGGGGATCTTTTAGGGAATTCAAGTACTCTATTATAAGAGAGTATGTTAGGAAATGACAAGAAATACACTTGGAATATTTTAAAAAGGACCGTATCACAAAGGGACTGATATATATTATGCTAAGGAGGTAGGACTTCCTATGATCCCAAGGAGAGTATTTCATATTTGATAAGATCATGGGACTCCAGATTCTGACTAACTTAAGTTCTAATTCCCAGGGCAAGTTATCGAACTTCTAGAAGCTCAGCCATTAAAAAGAATACATTTGAATCAGTTCTAATGAGGTGGATGAAACTGGAACCTATTATACAGAGTGAAGTAAGCCAGAAGGAAAAACACCAATACAGTATACTAACGCATATATATGGAATTTAGAAAGATGGTAACAATAACCCTGTATATGAGACAGCAAAAGAGACACTGATGTATAGAACAGTCTTTGGGACTCTGTGGGAGAGGGAGAGGGTGGGATAATATGGGAGAATGGCATTGAAACATGTATAATATCATATATGAAACAAGTCGCCAGTCCAGGTTCAATGCACGATACTGGATGCTTGGGTCTGGTGCACTGGGACGACCCAGAGGGATGGTACGGGGAGGGAGGAGGGAGGAGGGTTCAGGATGGGGAACACGTGTATACCGTGGCAGATTCATTTTGATATATGGCAAAACCAATACAATATTGTAAAGTTAAAAAATAAAATTAAATTAAAAAACAAAACAGTTTCAAGTTCCTAGGGTGGCAGGTGATAAGTGAGGTACCACATGTGACATACTTGGCAGAGTACCTGGCACCCAGCAAAACTCAGTCCATGTTTACCCACTGATATATTAATGGTGAGACTACTCATGGAATGTGGTTAAAACACAACAATATTTTTATTCCTTTATTCATCTTGCTTGTACCATGTAGCATTCTTTCCTTGGTCCTGGTTTATAGCTTCACAGTGTGCTATAATTTTTTTGGTCATTTACAAATGGTAAAAGTGTCCACTTATAGTAATAAAGTGTTTTCACATTAGTAATTAAAATGTCAATTGTCAAGTGACACTTAATTTACACACAAAGATTCTGTGTTTCCTGAGCTTCAGCCTGTTCCTGTCTGAGACCTTGCAGTGGCGATTTGGTTGAGCTGAGTCCCTGCTTTCCACCTTGTGCATGTTCCTCTGTGCCTCTAGCTTGATAAGCGCAATTTCAGAACTTGCCAGGGCAAACCTGTGCAGAGGGAAAAGGAGAGGTTATGCAGGAAAGTTTACTTGGCTAAATAAATGAAACAAAGTTGGCATTATATTGATAATTTTGAAGTGACAGTTAACATACATGGGTTTATTTTAAATTATTCTATTTCCATTTTCCATTATTTGAAATTTTTACAAATTAAGAGCACTAATACTTTGTTCACTGTGTTTCTGATTTCTGGCCTCATTTTATTTTTTTTAGACAAAATGCTCTTATACTTTCAAACTTCTGGAATGTATTCATTTATAATTCAATACATGGTCAATGTTTTATAAATGTCCTGTGTGTGCCTGAAAATTTTTTGTATGTCTTTACACCTTCAGTGGTTTCACTATATTTATTTTGTAATTTTTGCTGTGCTCTTTATATTTTCTATATCCTTATTCATTTATGTTTGTATATATTTTCTACCAATTATCCATCTAATTCTGGCTATGAATTTGCCTATTTCCTTTCTTACTTGTTAGGTTTTGCTTTATATTTTGAAGTTATTTGATAGCATATTAATCTAAGATTATTATAGCTTTCAAGGTAACTAAACAGTTTATGCAATGTCTCTCTGTATTCCTAATAATAGTTCTTCCATTAAAGCTACCCTTTCTGATACTAGTAAGATCATGCCAGCCTTCTTCGTTGGCTAGTATTCACCTGGTATGTCTTTTCCGTATTCTTTACAGTGCATCTTCTTATAGACTTATCTTAGTTTTTAAATTACTCTACTACATACAAAAAGAATATATGGAAATTTTTAATGTTCTATCCTAATGTGGACATAAGAATATAATTTTCAATAGCTTTAAAAATTTTATTGTATACTTAAAATTATAAGATTTTAAATGATTTGGGTAATCTTAGTGCTTAGTAAGCATTTACCTGTCCTAATCAATCAGTGAAGTAATTTGATTTGAATATAACCAGTTTTAATTCTTATGTCAATAAAATTTTATCTCATTAACAGAGATATAGAAAGTTTACTTAGACACCACTTGTTAACCTTATCAATGCCTTCTGACTAAATCATATACTTTCTTCTCCAATGTAGTTGCTTTTCTTTACTAATTTATTCAACTTCTTAATATAGCCAGAAAGAATTTATCTTTGTTAAAATGATCTAGGAATTAATTTCTATTAAAAGAATTATTTTTTTGGCAGCAGCAAACAGCATCTGGGAAATTAGTTCCCTAACCAGGGATCAAATCATGCCCCCTGCTTTGGAAACACACAGTCTTAACCACTGGACCACCAGGAAAATCCCTATTTAAGAAAAAAGCAGACAACATTTATAAAACCATAGCATGTTGCGAGTATATCTAAGCAGGCTCTAGAATTGAAGCCAATAAACTATTGATAATATTCTATAAGCAAATAACTATGTGGATATGGGTAAAATAAGGTCAATATTTTTAAACTGAACATATTACCAAGATTTTAAAGTATGTTATTAGAATAGATAAAACTTTATATTTAATATGAAGAGAATTATTTTCTAAAGTTATGATATCCACAGAAGTGAATAACATACAGGAGGCCAAAGACATGTTTTGGTAAAGAAATCTATATATTGTGACAAATACAGATATTTAGATTAAATGACAATACTTCAAAATTCTAATACATATTTTCTTAGATTTCAGATAGAGAGTTAAAGAATTGATCAAAAGAGATTGAGAGCCATTAAGTGAGGACAAGAGATGTATAACTGAGAGATACTCAGTCTCATGGCTCATATCTCTTGGAAGCTTTCTCTGTGGGTGGAAGAGATCAGAAAAATCCCTGGATGAACTTAGTCCCAGATGCCTCTAGTAAATGAACAATAATCATTAATCCCCCTGAAAGAAAAACTGTTAGGTAATTGTAGGTTTTCCAGTGGACCTTTATGCTTGTATGGAAACAATGGACAGAACAGTTATGGCCTGTGGAACTACTGAATGAGAGATCTGGAGAACAATAGAAAGTTCTCAAGAAAGTTCTATCTCTATGAGGCAGGTGATTTCTTCTGTAATGAGAAAATAGATCTGTCATGAACATATCCACCCTGCCATTAGTTAATCTCTAAAGCAATAACACCAGGATTTATAAAATTATAATACGTGTACATATGCACAACTATCAATATTTATTTATTTATTCATAGAATCTTTAGAAAATAGTGAAAAGAAAAAAGAGACATAACTTTCTGGAAAAAGAATACGAGAATTTACAGTAGGCAGCTTCAGGGTGTCACTGAAAGAACATTTCATACCATTTTATTCAGGAGATTTAGCTGTGATGTTTACAAACAAAAGGAAAAACCAAAATTCGATGATGCTAAAGTCCTTAATATCTGAGGGATTGTGTGAGGATATTTCACTTTTCTCCCTAACTTGGGTCTCTTCCCAGAAACCTTCTTAGTGCCCACTTAGCTTCTTTGTTTCTCAATGTGTAGATCAAAGGATTAAGTGAGGGTGTCACTACAGTGTAGAAGAGGGTGAGGAATTTGCTGTAATTCTGTGTGTATTTGCTCTTGGGTTGAATGTAAATGGAAGCTAGAGTCCCAAAAAACAAAACCACAACAATTAGGTGGGATCCACAAGTCCCAAATGCTTTCCTCCTGCCTTCAGTGGATTTTATCTTCAGCACACTCCTCACAATGCAGCCATAGGAGACCAGAATAAGCCCCAGAGGTATCACCACATAGAGGACACAAGCTATGGAGAGCTCATTTTCCAGGAAAGTTGTGTTCACACAGGCAATCTTAATCAGGGCAGGCTCCTCACACATGAAGTCATCCACCATGTGATGGCTGCAGAGAGGCAATTGGAAAACAAGGATGGTCTGAACAGTGGACCCCACAAAGCCACTGATCCAGGCCAGAGCTGCTAGTTGCTGGAGGAGCTTTGGGTGCATTATCACTCCATAGTGGAGGGGTCGACAGATGGCATTGAAGCGGTCATAGGCCATAACAGTCAGCAGGACACACTCTGTGGAGCCCAGCCCCAAAGCAACATACAGCTGGATCACACAGCCAGTGTAGCTAATGGTCTTGTCAGGCCCCTTGAGATTCCAAAGCATTTGTGGGACAACACTGGTGGTGAAACAGAGGTCCAGGAAGGAGAGATTGGAGAGGAAGAAATACATGGGTGTGTGGAGTTTGGAGTTAAAGTATGAGACCAGTATGATCGCTGTGTTCCCCATCAGTGTCAGAATGTATATGATAGAGACGACAAGAAGGAGAACCATCTCCAGGTGGGGCTGGTCAGAAAAGCCCAGTAGGATGAAACCTGCCAGAGTGCTAGCATTTGTTCCTTTCATTGCTTAATTGTGAGTCTCTATTCTTGGTCGTTCTTATTTTGTTCCTGTGGCAAAGAAAGTCAGATCAAAAAAAAAAAAAGAAAGTCAGATCATAATCATAAAAATATAACAAACTAAGTAAAACGAGCACTTTGACACTGATTTTTCTATATAGAGAAATAACAGATTAAAATTACACAAAAATAAATGATATACTGTGACAGATTCATTTTGATATATGGCAAAACCATTACAATATTGTAAAGTTAAATAAAATTAAAAAAGAAAAAAATAAATGGTAAAACAAGTTGTCTTGCTGTGTAAAGAAACAGAGTCTGAAAACACCAAATTCATTGCAAGGATATATATATGAACATAGAATTGACATAGATATACAAGCTGGATTTAGAAAAGGCAGAGAAACCAGAGATCAAATTGCCAACATCTGCTGGATCACCGAAAAAGCAAAAAAATATCTACATTTCTTTATTGACTATGCCAAAGCATTTGGCTGTGTGGATCACAACAAAGTGTGGAAAATTCTTAAAGAGATGGGAATACCAGCACACCTGACCTGCCTCCTGAGAAATCTGTATGCAGGTCATGAAGCAAGTTAGAAGTGGACATGGAACAACAGACTGGTTCTAAATCGGGAATGGAGTACACCAAGGCTGTATACTGTCACCCTGCTTATTTAACTTATATGAAGAGTACATCATGCGGAATGCTGGGCTGGATGAAGCACAAGCTGGAATCAAGATTGCTGGGAGAAATATCAATAACCTCAGATATGCAGATGACACCACCCTTATGGGAGAAACTGAAGGAGGAGAATGAAAAAGTTGGCTAAAACTTAACATTCGTAAAATTAAGATCATGGCATCCAGTCCCATCACTTTATGGCAAATAGATGGGGAAACTATGGAAATAGTGAGAGACTATTTTTCTGGGCTCCAAAATCACTGCAGATGGTGACTGCATCCATGAAATTAAAAGACGCTTACTCCTTGAAAGAAAAGCTATGGCCAACCTAGACAGCATAATAAAAAGCAGAGACATTACTTTACCAACAAAGGCCCGTTTAGTCAAAGCTATGGTTTTTCCAGGAATCATGTATGGGTGTGAGAGTTGGACAATAAAGACTGCTGAGCGCCAAAGAATTAATGCTTTTGAATTGTGGTGTTGGAGAAGACTCTTGAGAGTCCCTTGGACTTTAAGGAGATCAAATCAGTTAATCCTAAGGGAAATCAGTCCTGAATATTCATTGGAAGGACTGATCCTGAAGCTGAAACTCCAATACTCTGGACACTTGATGTGAAGAACTGACTCATTGGAAAAGACCCTGAAGCTGGGAAAGATTGAAGGCATAAGGAAAGGGGACAAAGGAGGATGAGATGGTTGGATGGCATTACTGACTCATGGACATGAGTTTGAGCAAGCTCTGGGAGTTGGTGATGGACAGGGAGGCCTGGCGTGCTGCAGTCCATGGTGTCAAAAAAACTTGACATGACTGGCTGACTGAACTTAACTGAACTGAGAATAGACATTAGAGTATAACTCAGAACAGATGTGAGAAGTATCCCAAATTATCTGAAAACAAAATACACAGGCCGTCAACATGCATAGTGTGAAAAACCAAAGAAATGGAAGGTAAGATGATTATTACACATATTCGTACAGGCTAGATGATAGATATAAAAGAAAAATATTGAAAAATACATTGATGAGCAAGAGGCTGAGAAACAAGGCATATAGAATTCGAAACATGGAACAAAATAGGAATTGTTAGAATTTTCAAAATTGAAGTGTTAGAGATAATTATCGTTAATATTCATTGTTTTTCTGTGAAGCAAATATTTACTGATCTAATAAGTGTGGAGGAGAACTTCTGAAATCTCCCCATTTGAATCACAGGTCTGCTATTTTAGGAATATGCTATCCAGGAAATTCTATTTACAATCCCCAATAATAAGCTGAACCCTATATGACATGAATAGTTCACATGCTTTAATGTAGTTTTATAGGCCAGGGTACAGGTGAATATAAATGGCCTTCTGAGTCAAGCTCTTCTAAGCTTAACTCTAAGTCATGACTTGAAACTGTTAGCACTGACTTGTTCTATTTTGAGAAAAACCCCTATCCTTTTGAATGAGCAACTAGAGAAAGGAATGTATACTGCATAACTTAATATAGAAATGAGTTAATTAAATCTACAGTCTCTGTAATAAAGAAATATGAAATATTTTCTTATTGAATTAATATTTTTATCTTGAGGTATTTTCTACTCATAGAATGAATCTTTTTTTTTTTAATGGTGATATTCTTAGCATACATCTTTAGCATTAAGATTCCTAAACAAATCATCTTTGTCATTTGAGCATATTTGTTAAATAATTCCTTTGATTTTTCTTTATTAAAACAAATTTGATTAACATTAAAAAAAAAAGAGTTCATGAATTCAGCCACTAATGCAATCCAGTAACCTTCCATCAAGTAAGTTATTTTGATTTATCAGTGTCTTTACACTATTAACTTGCAAAGATTAAGAAACACAGGTAGGAAAATTTGTACTTCTGAATGGTCAATTTTGAAGTCTTCAAACAGGTACAGTCATTTATCTTGGACATCGAATCTAAACAATTTGCTTAAAAACAAATGAATAAACAACAAAACCATCCAATGACAATTACTGATTTCCCTTTAAGTATCCTAGCAAGAAAATTAAACTTACTTCTAAGAATCCTTCACCTTTATAGCACCTCTCAGGCAATTATTGCACATCCAGTTTAGAGAGGATACGTGGCTTATTTTCTTTGGCATCCATAGTAATAATCAGTTGCATTTGAAATTGTGGCCAAGACAAAACTCTCATGTGTTCTGCATACAGAATGATAATTATTTCCAGAATTATAGCAAAAGAAAGAAACTGACCTTGGTGGTCACATTGGTTAGCATTTTTCTATCTGTCCACATATTTTGGTGGTATAATTAAAACCCTGAGTGTTATGATGCACCAAAATTGACATTGACCTTACCTGGTTAAATTTCCTCTATTATTCAGTAAAGTGTAAAACAACTGTGCTTTTGAAAGATCCAACATCTCCTGGGGAAAAGACAGCATGTGAGTGGCCTCACTTTGCTTGATGTAACTCTACAATGTTATAATATTTTCTTGTGTATTTATCTTACAAGAAAAACCAACAATTTCCTGACAGACATCACACTGAAACTGGTCTTGCTCCCTTTCACATTTCTGTTCTTAATCAGGATGAGGATAAAAGGACTTATATCTGCAAAGAGACGAAGCTAGAAAGTATTCCATACTTAAGAGTCAATGTCAGTTTATACATGAAAAACTGCTCTTGTTCGCTACTAAAGGCAAGTAACTCTGGATTTCTTCAACTTTTAAGATGGATTTTCTTTTTCTTTCCCCACCTAAACAGCAAAGTACTACTTTCCAGGAAGAATGACAACCCAGCTGTGAAGATTCTTGGGGATTTTGATGAGAAGGTCATTCATGATCACAGATCTAGGACAAGCAGTGGAGGAACCCCATGTGTGCAGTTTGTTGGCCCCCTTTTCCTGTAATCTCATGGTTCAAGTCTCTTCAGATGGATGGTGCTTAGCTTGCTTCCTCTGCACACACCTCTGGAGTTCTTCCCAGGCTACTTCCTATCATTATATTAGAGAGGAAGACATTCCCTGGAGAGAGAAGAGCTATGGAGACTGTGCTTCTGTTGCTGCTGAAAGACAATCAGTTGCACACTACCTGCTAAACACACATGGGCAAAATTGTCAATGTTATATAGGTAGTATCTTAAAAGATTTATTTGTTGAAATTCATTAAAATTTTTATTAGTTAGACTCAGTTTTGAACATAGTATCGAGACATGCATATATCTGGAAATACACTCTTGAAGTACCACACAATTAATGAAGATCCAAGAATAGATCTACAGACTTCTGGGTAATAGAAAATGTTGGGGAAGAAGTAGTGTCTAATATCTAGTATAAAAGGGGAGAGACTATTGCACATGCATGACCTCTTCTTAGAAGTGGCTAAAAATAAAGTTTTTATATCAGAAAAGATTTATGCTACACACATAGCATTGTTATTACTTCTTGAAGAATTGGCATTTTTTTATAGTTGCTTTTAAAACACATGGTGTACATCCTGCTTTGTGTGAAATGATTCACTGGGTGCAGTTTATTTTTACAGTGGATATATGTGTAGAATAATATATGCATATAATTTGAAAATAAAGTTCAGATACTGAAGTTGTCTATGCAAAAATTCAACCTAGTAAATTTGAAGATCTAAGGGTTTTATTGAACGAGTCATGAATTGGGCAGCATCCCGTTTATCAAGTAGAGAAGAGCTGTACAAAACAGGAGGAATTTATATGCCGAAGGGAAAAGAGTGGATTCTTTCAGGCTTAGGTCACCTGTGTGTGAGGAACGGTCTGGGTCTATGTGTCAGATTACCTTACTGGTGCTGACTAGAAAATTGCAGACTGATTAAGACTACATTGCTTGGAGAGGTTGTATTTAACTTAGGTACTTGGTCTTGGTTTGCTGAAGTGGTCTGAGAACAGCTGACTCCACTTGGGGCCTTTTGTTTCTTTTTTCAGTTCAGTTCAGCTCAGTTTGGTCGCTCAGTTGTGTCTGACTCTTTGCAAGCCCATGGACTATAGCACGCCAGGCCTCCCTTCCATGTCCAACACATGAAATCTGCTCAAACTCATGTCCATCGAGTTGGCTATCCAACCATCTCATCCTCTGTTCTTCCCTTCTCCTACTGCCTTCGATCTTTCCCAACATCAGGGTGTTTTCCAAGAGTCAGTTCTTCGCATCAGGTGGCCAAAGTACTGGGAGTTTCATCTTCAGCATCAATCCTTCCAATGAATATTCGGGACTGATTTCCTTTAGGATTGACTGGTTAGATCTCCTTGCAGTCCAAGTGACTGTCAAGAGTTTTCCCAACACCATAGTTCAAAAGCATCAATTCTTCTGTGCTCAGCTTTCTTTACAGTCCAACTCTCACATTTGTACATGACCACTGGAAAAGCCAAGCTTGACTAGACAGACATTTGTCAGCAAGTAATGTCTCTGCTTTTTAACATGTTGCCTAGTTTGATCATAGCTTTTCTTCCAAGGGGCAAGCATCTTTTCATTTCATGATTGCAGCCACTGTCTGTAATGATTTTGGAGCCCAAGAAAATAAAGTCTGTAACTGTTTCCATTGTTTCCCCACCTATTTGCCATGAAGTGATGGGCCGGGTGCCACGATCTTAGTTTTCTGAAATGTTGAGTTTTCAGCCAACTTTTTCACTCTCCTCTTTCACTTTCATCAAGAGGCTCTTTAGTTCTTCTTTGCTTTCTGCCATAAGGGTCGTGTC
>NW_011480235.1:0-1749 GCF_000754665.1 Bison bison bison
AGTCATTATACTGTACACCTTAAATGTATACAGTGCTGTACATCAATTATATCTCAATAAAACTAGAAGGAAAAAAACTGTAATTGTGCTTAAATTCACAGAAAAATAGCATTTTTTACAACCATATTGAAATTTAATCCTTTTTACACAGGTTAACAAAATATGTCACAGAGAAAACCTAAACAAACACAAAACTTCTGAAAGCGGAACAATGCAAGTTTATTTGGGGACCTCAAATGATAGAAGGTCACCTCCAGGTCAATTCACCACGCTAAAGGAAAAGAGTTGTAAAAATACAGCTATGCTACACTGAGCCATTTATCCACACTATAGTATAAAACTGGAAATAAATCCTAAAGCCAAGGTTTAAGATCACTTTAAGAGACAAGATCCTAAGTGTTTTATTGCTGTCTTTGTAAGAGGTGCTTTTCCTTCCCCAAACAAAGGTTAATTGAAAAGTTGATTCGATTTAAGGTTTTGTTTTTTTTCCTCATCAGTTCTTCAGTTCAAAACACTGTGGTCAATGCTAACATGTTGTCTAATCCGAGTGCTGTGATCCAGAAAGTGGGACTGGGGAAGCTGGACCTTGTGTTGGTGGAGGAGGTGAAAGTCCTTTTGATAGAGGGCACACCAGGATTTGTTCCATTTTATTGTACAAATGAAAGGTTCAGCGTTTCTTGCTTTTCAGTGAATTGGGGTAAAGAGTTAAGACTGTGATGGTTAGGAGGAGATTCATTTACAGGTGGACCACCATTTTAAGATAGAGGAGATCCTGGAGGAGGAGGAGAAGGATATGAAGAAGGTGGCACCAGGGCAGAAATACATCCAAGGGAAGAAGTTACTGGAGATGGATCAGAAGTCATGGGTGGAGGTGACGCTTGACTATGAACCGACTGAGGAGGATCTGAATCCTGGTGAAAATGTGACACTGGATGGCTTACTAGTGGTAGAGGAGATGTGGGTAGTGCATGTTGCTCTGGATCCACCATATAAGGGGGCAATACCTCTGGTTGACTTTGACAGTCAGGATGCCGGTGAGCAGGTGCTGGGCAGGAGGTGAGAGTTCTTCGGCACCAGAATTTGAGTCACCCTGAATAGGGGCGATTTGTAAATTGCTATGTTCCCTTGCTGAAATACTAACGATTTCCTGATGGACCAAAGGAGGTGGAGTGGCACCAGTTCTGGGGAGGAGCATGAAGATCCTCGTGTGGCTGGTTACTGAGCTTGTGTGATACACATTGCACAGGAGGCGGTGACGTATTGGTACACAACTCTGGTGGAATATGGCTCCTATGGTCCTTGTCTAGCAGCATTTCAGGGATTTCAGTTGTTGGTGAAGCAATACAAGGGTGAACTTTTTTTAGTGGAGCACAGGTAACAAATTTTTTAGCTCTCTAATTGTGGTACTTGATATGAGCTTCTAACTCTCTTTGAGAAAAATAAGTTTTCCTGCACTCTTGCCAAATGCTACATAGGAAGATAGAACCTTGTGTATGCTCCTCAGTTTGCAGCATAGGATTACTACAGCCCAGACATATCTCTGTCTTTTTCATATAAATTAGCACAGTAATAGCAAAAAGCATGCTTGCACAAATGTAAAAAGGCAAAACAGTTGTCTCAAGAGGTCTTACAAATAGCTGAGAAAAGAAGAGAAGTGAAAGGCAAAGGAGAAAAGGGAAGATATACCCATCTGAATGCAGAGTTCCAAAAATAGCAAGGAGAGATAAGAAAGCCTTCCTCAGTGAAAGA
>NW_011480235.1:4290-6287 GCF_000754665.1 Bison bison bison
GGCCCTGGATGTTCTTTGGAAGGAATGATGCTAAAGCTGAAACTCCAGTACTTTGGCCACCTCATGCAAAGAGTTGACTCATTGGAAAAGACTCTGATGCTGGGAGGGATTGGGGGCAGGAGGAGAAGGGGATGACAGAGGATGAGATGGCTGGATGGCATCACTGACTCGATGGACGTGAGTCTCAGTGAACTCTGGGAGATCATGATGGACAGGGAGGCCTGGCGTGCTGCAATTCATGGGGTCGCAAAGAGTCAGACACGACTGAGCGACTGAACTGAACTGAACTGAATGAATATAAGATGACCTTTGGAGGTAGGGAGTACTGTATTTACCTTATCAAGGAAGAATCATATAAAAAGTAGTGAACATGGTAATTTGACATTGCTAGACATTTGCTGTTCGGGCTTAAAGAATGATTATGGATATTTAAGTCAAATTTCCCCAGATCTCACCTTCTGGCAAGTAGAAACTGTACCACAAAAACAGCAACAAACTGTATTTATTTTGGCTCCACCCCAGCCATAATTTTGGCTCCTCTATACCTTAGGGGGTGGTCTCTCCTTTTGGCTGTCAAGTCTCCCCAAAAAACACTGATCAATCAAAGTTATTTAGACTCACCGCAACATCGGAGACCACTACCTTAAAGTCTAAATAGTGTCTCAGAAGAGGGATGGCAGGATAGGGTATTAAGGGCTGGGCTGGGTGATTTTAGGGCAGGTCTTGCAAGGAGAATTGGGAAGATTTTATAACATGACAGCTAAAGATAGGCAGGCACAGGGAACTGAGAATATTGACCTGAGTATTAATGGGCAATATGTTATTCTTGTTAAGTAAATTCTTTTCCTTGACTCACAATTGTATCTTTCAGGAAAATGTGCTTCCTGGAACAAGTAGCTAAGTTTGCTTCTTCTCAGAAGTTTTTTGGATTTTTTTTCTTTTTGGCCACAGCCCAGCATGCAGGATCTTGGTTTCCCTGACCAGGGATTGAACCCAACCCCCTGCAGTGGAAGTGTGGAGTCTTAGCCATTGGACTATCAGGGAAGTCTTCTCAGAAGTTTTTAACATAAGAACAGAAAACTATGCCCAGGTCAATTGTTGTTTCACAGGGTGACAAGGAATTATGCTGGTTTCCTTTTCTCTGGCTTGTTAGGGTGTTGTTACATCAATGGTGAAAACACAACAATGCCCAGATACCCACCAAAGGTACCACTGCTCACTAATGCCCAAAGGAAACAATACTTACTGAAGGTGCTGTGACGTCCAAGAAGAAACATGGACTTCCTTGCCTCTTTTCTTTCACTCTATTACATGGGCTACAAAGCACTTCAGATTAACGCTTGCCAATGTGTTAAAGAGATTTTTCTGAAATTGCTCCTTTAGTTTTTTGCTTGCTCTTAATTATTGTTCCCCTGGCAGAGACTGAGGCAGTGCAAGATTATGGTGGCCAGTTCAAATTTGAATATACAATGCCACATGCCTCTGACATTCTCTCCTAGTTCTGAAAACTTTTCAGTATTCCAGCAATGCTGCCTTCTCTTAGGATTCATTCACTCCCAGGAGGCAACTTCATTCCTTATGCAAATAAATTTATGGGCTCATCTCCTGGAGTCTCCCAACACATCTAACCTGCCTAAACTCTAAGGACAACACATTTTATCCTCTCAAATCAAGCCTTCCATCTCATGTTGATTTAAATTATAGACAATTTGAAATTTTGTTGGCTTAAACAAAAAGCATTTCTTTAAATAAATCAAAGTGGTTCTTACTTACTAAGCCATGGATGTTCTGCCCCTATTATAAACAATACACCAAAGTTCTAAGTAAAACCTAAAACTTAGAGCATTAAGGCATGTGCAAATATTCCTGTTTTACAATTACAATGACTTGTTTCCAGGCTATTTAAGAATGTTCCATTTTGTGTGTGTGTCTGTTTTAGTGATATACATATAATTCAAAACTTGGGCAAACTTTGAGAGACACTGCAGATCACTGGT
>NW_011480235.1:6801-7344 GCF_000754665.1 Bison bison bison
GTTGATAAGATAAAGGGTACTGACTATCCATTTATCCACATCTGATTTAAGAAGCTATCTAGAAAAGCTGCCTTCACAAACATATCCTTACTTAGTGCCTTTAAACAAAAAGTTAAATGGGCTTCCATCCAGCCACCTCCTTCAGGGCATTAGAGACTCTGTCCTTCAATCTCACTGCTCTTAAAAGTTGCTAGACTTAAATTCAGTTGACAAAAGTGAGATTCAGTGTCTGTCTGCCTGTAACAGTGATTGGGTATATAAAGGGTTGAGTTTGGAGATTTAAGAGACATTGGACCTTTTGAAATCGCTTGGATTCAGGGAGGTTTGTTATAATTCGGCTGCCTCCAAAAAAATCTAAATGAGGTTGATGATGAAGAATTATTGACTGCACAATGAAGAAGCATCAACGGGCACAATTAATGCTAGGAAACAGGTTGAGACATCTCAGCTCAGGCCACCTGCCATCTGGCCCAGAAGCAGTCATTCTAACCAGAATGACACCAAAGGTCGGCGGGAGCAGGCACCTTAAGTCCCGCTGCCGGG
>NW_011480235.1:7502-8323 GCF_000754665.1 Bison bison bison
GCCGGGCTCTTGGATTTTATTTCTCATGTAAGGGAATCTGATCTGTTATTCCTCTGGCTCCTGTGGGCCTTAAATTCACATAATCAACATATCACTGCCAGAGACTTAGTAAGAGCTGAGGCAATTTAAAGGTGAGTGGAGAATAATCATGTTCCCAAGCCAGATGCCTTCAGTTCTACAAAGAAATAAAAAGTCCATCTCAGGTTCCAAAAAGTAAGCCAAATTGCCCGGGTGAAAAAGACTTCCGTTCTCATCCCACGTGTGCCAGTAGCTATATTTTACATCCTGGGAGGGCTGGCCATTTGCAAAAGTTTAGAGAAGTGTTTCTCAAAATGTAGTCCGCAGAACCCTAGGGATTCCCAAGGCTATTTCTGAGGGTACTGGAGGTCAAAACTATTTCCATAATAATATTAAGATGTTATTTGCCTTTTCCACCATTTGACATTTGTGATGATGGTGCAAAAGTAATGCGGGATAAAACTTCTGGCTTCTTAGCATGAACCAAGGAAGCGACATTAAACTGTACGAGTAGTCACTGTATTTTTATTGCCACGTAAAAAGAAAAGACTAATTTAAGAATGTACTTGCTGTGCGTTGTGTCCGACACTTTGTGACCCCATGGACTGTAGCCTGCCAGGCCCCTCTGTCCATGGGGGTTCTCCAGGCAAGAATACTGGGATGGGTTGCCATGCCCTCCTTCGAGGGATCTTTTCAACCCAGCGATCGAACCCAGGTCTCCCACATTGCAGGCAGATTCTTTGCTGTCTGAGCCACCAGGGAAGCCCCAGAATACTGGAGTAGGTAACGTATCCCTTCTCCAG
>NW_011480235.1:8802-11138 GCF_000754665.1 Bison bison bison
ACTAACCTTTAAGAAACTACTATTTGTTGAGTTTGGTTTTGTTTTAAAGAATATTCACAATTATCTGAAAGGCTATTCTAATACTCCTCCCTTTTCCAACAATACATCTGTATGAACCTAGATTTTCTTCTTCAATTTCACCAAAACCAAACATCACAAAAGACTGAACTCAGAAAAAGGTATGAGCATACAGCTGCTTCTATTAAATTAGATATTAAAGAGATTTGCAAAAATTTAAAACAATGATACTCATCTACCTTTTTTTCTTTTGGAAAACATATTTTTCATACAAATGTATAATTTATGTTAGTGTGTAATAGCTCATTATTATTATTATTTTTAAGTGAAATAATATTTTATGCTTCTTGATATTTCACATAAACAAAAGCTCTTTAGGGTCCTGAATGATATCTAAGAGGTTAGGGGACTCTGGAAAATAAAATGTTTAATAACTGCTACTCTAGGTGATCTTTAATGCTCTTTTACCTTCCCTCTCAGAGACACTGCATTCCCCACATTCATACCCCTAAACTCAATCCCATCCAAATCAAATTGCCCAGAAGGTTTCAGAATTTCATTTTCAAAATTACCTGATGGTGACAAGAAGAGGGGAAAGAAAGATCAAGATCATTTAAATGCTAAGCATTGTGCCATGAACCTAATACATGGTATCTCATTTAATTCTCACAACAGCCCTATAAGATAATGATATGACCAAATAGTGGGGCAATGGGACATAAGGGGAGTCAATGTTATTGTGAGGGTCAGCAAAACCACATGTCCACTAAGAATTATGTATAGACAAAATAAATAAAAACATCTTACAAATACCACAGTAAATTTCAAATAAATGTGGGTGTTGCTATACCTAAAACTTCATTGTAAAGCATTATCAAATTCATGAAAGCTTTGACCATTGCTTTTTTAAAAATTTCAATGAATCATGACACAAATGTGAGAGAGAAAAAACTTTCTGACAATGAAAAGGGAACAAAGCAATCCCTGCCTTTGAAAAACGTTGAGAATCACTGCATTGTAGCATTATAACTACACTGAATGCACAGCGAAACCACAACTTTCAGGACAATGCTACACTGTTTAGAGTGATAGCTTTACCAC
The DNA here is from genome assembly GCF_000754665.1 of Bison bison bison. Taxonomy (NCBI): domain Eukaryota; kingdom Metazoa; phylum Chordata; class Mammalia; order Artiodactyla; family Bovidae; genus Bison; species Bison bison. The sequence continues at coordinate 9,922 of NW_011480235.1, forward strand.
TAAAAAGCCCACTTTTGCCATCAAAGTATTTAAACCTCTAGACAGGGAAGTCAGTACACACAAATGAAAGGCTAACTAACAGCCAGTACAGTAGAGAGTTGGATGAGGGAAATAGATACAAAGTGCTGTAAGAATTCTGGAGACACAGAAAACTTCTGGCCAAGATGATTTTGGATGAACTAAGACCAGATCTTTAGGGACAGAATTTAAATGGGCACAGAAGACAGTGACTAGGGAACCACATGGACAAACGCAGATGTAGAAAACAAGTGTGCTCAAGGGCAATATAGTTGAATCAATCAAAGGCTCATATAAGGAAACTCATATAAAGGCTCATATACAGTTGGGAAAGGGAGTTTAGGACCAGATGTTGTAGGGTCTGGATGGGTTAATGAGGAGTATAAACTTATCCCTCTAGGCCACTCAAAACCATCAAATAAAGATAAAAAATGAAAGGGAGCAGAGTGTAGTATAGATTGGAAAAAAGGGACAGGAATCAGACAGTTCTATGAGGAAGCAGTTCATTGTTCAGGACTGAGATCATTCAGGTCTGAGTGACAAGCATGTGGGAGACCCTGAGAGACCAGAGTTTGGTGGCTAACTTAATGGGAGTAGGGGAAGAAGAGGAGGGGAAGGGAGATGTCCTCAGGTTTTCAGGCCCTAAAGACTATCATGTGATCCAATTAGGAAGGAACCAGTTGGCCTGGGGCACATTGGCTTCCTCAACATCCTCATATGTTTGGCCCTGGTCCACCAGAGGGGCTGAGGCCTGTGTTTAATGACATGGGGAAGTTTTGTCTTCATCTGCAAAGGTAATCAGAACAGTATCCTGAACTCATTACTAATCAATTCTTCAGCCTTTTGGGAGACACTTGCCCCTCCCCACCCTGTGATAGTAAGACTTGAATTTTAAGGCTGCAGCTGCCCACTCACTACCCCAGCCCACATCCAGGCTACTCCCCTCACTGAGAAATTCTGCTGGACTTTCTCTGGGTTTTTGGACCAGCAATGCCTTTGGACTTGGCCTGGCTTCTTGAGGATGCTACCTTGGACTGGGGGCCTTGATTTTGTACTGACATCTGGGCTTTCTGATCCATGACTCAGCTGTACTTGGCTTTACTCCACAGCTATGGGTAAGAGGCACCTGCCTCGACTTCCTCTGTTGCTCCCACAGGCCCTCTTTAACTCTACTTTTTCCCCATCGGCTGGAAAGCTAG
>NW_011480235.1:11526-13381 GCF_000754665.1 Bison bison bison
TCTATGGGGTCGCACAGAGTCGGACACGACTGGGGCGACTTAGCAGCAGCAGCAGCAGGCTCAGTTCTGAAGAGTGCTTGGCAATAGTGAAAAGGAAGTGGATCATAGAAATAAGGAGAAGGACAAGGAAAAAACTAAAGGTGAACAGTTTCAGCCTGGAGAAGGGGAGGGAGGGTGGCATAATGATGAGATAATCGTCCTCAGGTACAGAAAGGGCTCTGTTGGAGAAAGGAAACCTGGCTGTCCTCCCATCCAGCCAAGGACAGACCGAGGGCTTAGCTACAGCACAAGGGATTTACAGAAGATAAAAGAATTTCTTGGACAAATACGGCAATGGGTTTCAGAGGGGTTTTGTGTAATTACCTTCTCAGGAGATGGCTAAAAATAACATGGCTCCTCTGGTAGCCAGAAGGTGAAGAGGTGGATGTGGACAAGCAGAAGGTGAACCTGGGTCCCTTCTTACCACCCCTTCCACAGCTCCCCCCTTCTTTTACTGTAGGAACAGAGATTCTGCACTCTGTCAGGCACCCATGGAAGAGCTGTGAACCTTTCTCCAAAGCAAAGGCTCTTGGTCAATTCCTTATATTTTTAGAAAACAATCAGCAAGTAAAGCTATTACCTCAGTGGTCACCAGAGCACTGTAGTGGTGATAAGTCCAAAAGCCATACAGGCAATTTCTGACTGAATGATATCATAGGCAGACTAAAAATTGTTTCTTTAACTAAAGGGTTGCATGGCTGGTTTTTAATTAGAATGGATTAATACAGTGTTCCCATTTATTAAAAAAAAATCAAAATTGAAAGGAAGGAATTGCAATGAGGTAATTAAAGTAAGGAAAATATCCTCCAGATCCTCTCCCACCCAAATATAATGCTTAAAAAGACAGGGAAAATTAAATAAAACTTTGTTACTCTTTATATACCTTGATAATCTCTGTGTTTAACATGTCAAGGGTATTACATAGTTATACAAGTTCCTGGTGTGTATATATTTTTATACATGTACATGTGTAAGTTTATTCACAAGTGTATACCTGGTTTTGTACCTATATAATCATATAAACACATGCATAGATTGCTTTTTGTTTACAGTAGTATATGGCAATGTAGGTACCACATTTTTGGGGGTACCAACCTATACAGGTACCACTGTTTTTTCTAGTTCCAGAGTGGTATTAACACAGAGGTCCTCAGATAAATAACCATTTCCTTCTCAACTGACTTACTTGGCAAAATCAAGACATTTGCCTGCTAGTGCTCAAGACAACCTACCTGATTCTCCACTGAAAAAATATGAAATGTTTCACTGAGTCTTCATTCTAAGAAGCACTGATAAGTAACTGGTAAGCTTTCCCTTGTTTGTTGTGGCAACATCCTTTGACCTATGTAACTGTAGAAAGGTGTTAAAAGGGGAAAGAAAAGCAGGAAGAAGGCTGTATGTGTTTCATCATTTATTGAATTAAAGGTTTTACCTTTTATGTATGTAGCACTATGCCTCCATATTAACGCCAAACCCATCAATTTACTAAGTCCCATCAGAACAATTCTGTCTCCTCAAGAGCTTTCATATCTGTCCCCATTTCTTCATCCCATGCCACCTCTCCCTTGGATTACTGTAATGGCCTCTTAACTAGTCCCCCAGGCTTCAGTGTTATTCTTCTCCAAGTGTTCTCCATACCATCACCAGTTTACTCTTCATTAAACAGAAATCGAATTGTTGACAATGGTCTGATTTAAATTGTTCAGTGGTTCCCAGATGCCTAGAGGATCAAGTCCAGACTCAGAAGCATAATCCTTTAAGGCCCTTCTCCATCTGGCCTCTGCAAACTATCCTGCCTGACACTAACCCCTCCTCA
>NW_011480235.1:14168-15850 GCF_000754665.1 Bison bison bison
ACTTCTAAGCATAGATTAGTCTTGTGTATCTTTATGTTTTATATACACAGAATCATAAAATTCAGCTTCTTTCATTCAATATAATGCTTGTGATAAACACTCGTAATGTATGTAGCTGTAGTTTCTTCATTGTTATTATAGACTAATACTCAAGTATTTACTTACTCTACTGCTGATGGGCATCTGGGCAGCTTCCAGTTATGAAACTATTACAAAAGCGCTCCTCTGAACGTCTTCTATACCGTCTTCTGGGTAACATATGTGTGCATTTCTGTTGGGTAAACATTAGGTTGAACAATATGAAATTGCCAGTATTTATTTAACCATTTGACCTACTAAGATGGCAACTTATCACTACCTAGAGGTGGAATTGGTGGGTCATAGGTTATACACATGTTTCGCTTTACAAGATACCAGCCTAATCATTTCCTGCAGTGGCCATACCAATTCATAATCTCCTCAGCAGTATATAAGAGTTCTGTTTGTCTACATCCATTTTTATTTTAGCCATTCTGAAGGGAGGGGTATACAAATGAATCACATTGTGGTTTCAATGGTTATTGAAGTTAAGCACCTTTTCATATATTTGTTGGCAGTTTAGATATCCTCTTCTGTGAACAAGTTCAAGTCATCTACCCAATTTTATGTCGAGTTGTCTGCCTTATTAATCTATTATTATTTAGATTTCACAGCTGACAGCATTGTAATTCTTTCATTGCTCAGCTCTAGAAATGTTCTTATCCAGTTCTATGCCCAAAGAATCCTGTGTTCACCTCTGTACTATGATATACCACACTGTTGAAACTGTTATTTACATATCTACTTTTCCTTATGAATTGTTAAGTAAGTTTTAAATCTCCAAATAATTGGGAGTTAGAGCTCTTATTCATCATTGTATTCCCACCCCTAGAATAATATCTAGCAAGTGGTTCAATAAATATTTCTTCAGTTAACTGATATGCATTTAACATGGTATTCTTTGTAAATTTTTATTAACTATCTTTATACTCCTTTGTCTAAGTTTACTCCAGCAAAGAAAGCTATGTGAAATATAGCACTCTGCCCTTTCTCTACCACTTTACAAAAAATAGCCCTAGTTGAAAAAGCACAAAGACAATGATCAGAGCAAAGCAATAGCACTTTTCTAGTTAATGACTACAAATAATAAGCAATAAAAATCTCATATAATTGAAAAGAAAAATCAAGATCTTAATAACTTAAAAGGGAAAAGGCATTGAAGGGCAGGTAATTTACATCAAGAGAAGTAAAAAACCAAAGAGCTAATTAGTAAAATTAAACAACCAGTCACACTTAATATATTTAATAAAGTATTAGTAAAGTTGAAATTAATGACATCTAGAACTTATCAGGTTTTACAAAATGTGGCACCTTCTTACATTCTTCATTATGCTTGCTATTATAGTTACGGACTCACACATCCACTTCCCCCAGTATATCATAACTTTCTTACGGACAGGACCCTTTCCTGATCCAGTTCTGTTATAAAATGATGTATGTACCCTCATACAGACAACCTTGCTAAAAAGTAATTTGTCAGTATATTTCAAAACTTTATACATGTCTCCTTTGGTCAATAAATTCACTTGTAAGTATTTATTCTAACGGAAACAAGAGGACAGGAAAAAATTCTACACATTAAGCTATTTATCTCTCTGTTGTTT
>NW_011480236.1:0-1339 GCF_000754665.1 Bison bison bison
GGCAGCCCAGCACAGGGGCCGGCAGGCCACGTCCCGGCCACCACCACCCCATGATGGTCACGCGAGGCTGCCAGGAGGGCCCTCGCCAGATCACACAATGCAGACTGAGGCTCTGGGCCGGCGTGGGTGCTCTCCCACGCTGGCCCCAGCTCTGGCCTCACACATGGGCTCTGAAGCCTCCCCAGTCCCCGCGGCATCACCACCTCCTCGGCAGGAGCCCTTGCTACCCAGGCACTGGCCTGGCCTGCAGAGGCCTCCGGACCACACAGGTGCACAGCCTCAGGCCGTGCCCCTTCCATCCAGGGTCCTGAACTGTTTGCTTCTCCAACCAAAAGCATCTGTTGAATTTTATCAAATGCGTCTCCCTGGGACTTCCCAGGTGGCTCAGTGGTCAAGAATCTGCTTGCAATGTGGGAGACCCAGATTTGATCCCTGGGTCACAAGTATCCTCTGCAAAAGTGAATAGCAACTCACTCCAGTGTTCTTGCCTGGAGAATCCCACGGACAAAGAAGCCTGGTGGGCTACAGTCCCCGGGTTCGCAAAGAGTCAGACATGACTGAGCGACTATCACTTTCACCTCTTCGATCATACACTCGACTTCTTCGTTGGAGTAGAAAAGAAAATCAAAATACTGTGTTTAAGATTTGCCTGGTGGTTCAGTAGTTAAGAATCCACCCACCAACTCAGGAGACAAGGGTTCGATCCCTGGCCCAGGAAGATCCCACTTGCCTCGGAGCAACTAAGCCCACACAACACAACTACTGAAGCCCGAGAGCCCGAGAGCCCCACAACAAGAGAAGCCACTGCAAAGAGAAGCATTACAACTAAACAGCCCTCAAGCAGCAACAAAGACTCACAGAGTGAAAAATACAATTAAAAAAAAAAAAACTCATGGTTACAGAGAAACTTCTCTGGTTTGAGAATGCTTCACCCACATGCACAATCTGGCTTCCTACCCCCTCCACAGCCCAGGAAGCACACTCCCTGGTCACTGTGGCTGGACCCCCAGCCCCTCCATGGAGGCTGGAGGCAAATCCCAGGAGAGGAGACCGGCCGCAGTGAGAGCCAGGCTCCCACAAGAGAAGGGTGACAGGCAGGCCTGCGTGCAGGGATGAGGCACCAGCTCTAACCCTGTACCACAGGACAGTCACAACAGCGCCGCACCCACAGGGCACCCCCGGATGGTGCCTGGCATGGCGGGCTCGGGCCAGCCTGCCTCAACAGGATGGTTAGGATGCATTCAGGTCACCAGGAGGCACGGAAGCACAGCCTGTGGCCTGATCCCCCCAGACACATGTGCACGGAAAACACGGCAAGTCAGCGGCACATCAGGGCCTG
>NW_011480236.1:3848-5137 GCF_000754665.1 Bison bison bison
GATTTCACCGTTGAAAGGGTATCACTTATTCGGCACTTAAAGGAGGCCAAGCCACATGCCACACACTGTCGGCATATTGCCCCGCTGAATCTCAGCTCTGCCTCTGATCAGCTGAAATCTGGGAAAGCTTTTATTCTTGAGCTGTTTCCTCCTCTGCGAAGGGCAGGAAATCACTTCAGCCTCACGGAGCTGTTACAAAAACCCACTTAGGAAAACTGCAGAAGAGCTTAGCAGTGTGCGTGACACATTGTGGTGGGTGCTGTAAACTTAACTATTATTACTATCATCTGTTAATTGACCAAAGTTCTAGTGACCAAAAAAAAAAAAGGGGGCAGTCTACTAACTACATGAGGAAAAAACAGGCCCACAAATAGTAACTAATTAGGTACTAGAACCCACGTCTGCTCCCCTCCAAAGCCCATGCTGTTAAGCAGTGCATCATGTATGTGACAATCTGTGGGTACGCTTCCCCAGGCACAGACTACTGATCCAGCCACCTCCCCCTCCCAACTTCAGGCTGGGCGGAAAGGTGAATCCCAGCGCCCCTCACTCGGCGTTCCAGACACAAGCAGAGTAAACCTCAAGCCCGCCACTTTCCCTCGACCTAAATTTAAGTTTGTTCACTCTCAAACTGGATTAAGGCAAGGAAACCTGCTAACTGTCCTACACCTCTCCAGCGCTAACGTTCTTGGGGTCCCCAAACTAATCACAGCCCCGTGCTTGGATTCGGCGTCTCCCGAGGGGGACGCTCCTCCCACCCCCCCCCAAGTGAAACGAGCCCTCTCCCCGCTCAGTGCCCAAGAGTCCGCTCCACGCTAAGATTTAGGAGGCTGGCGCGATAGTGCAGGCCGTGGGGAGCGATGACAGGCAAACACTCCGCACTGCGACCGCCGGGGGAGCCAGGGCCCCGAGAAGGGGTGCGTGAGGGGCACGGAGCACGGACAATGCGGCCTCTTCCACCGGCGCCGACCCTGGCGCCCGACCCCAGCGGCCCGCGGGGCCCCGGCGGCCGGTGAACAGGACGAGGGGCAAAGGGGCCGGGGTGAGAGGTGCTCCCCACGCGGCACTGCCAGCGCCCAAGTGAAGGGGGACCCACAACCGCCATTTTGGAACAAAGGGGGCGTGGAGAACCAGGCCGAAGAACCAGCCGGAAGCGGAAGTGCCAGGGCGTCGGGCGAAAAGGAGGAGTTGCGGGGCTCATCTATACAATCTCCTTTCCAAATTAAAAAACGCATAAATCCATGAGATGACACCAGGCGAGCCCGCCGCGCCAGCGCCGCCTCCAAAGC
>NW_011480236.1:5237-6662 GCF_000754665.1 Bison bison bison
CGCCCCGCCCCGCCCACCAAGCGGAACCCCTCCTGGGAGACCCTGCCCGCAGGAGCTGGGTGGGCCCTTCATTCAGACCGCCCCACGGCCGCTACAGCCGAGGCCTTCAACCTCCCCAGCAGCCCGCCACCCTCCGAGGCGCGTGGCTCCTGCCCCACGCAGTCTGTAGTCCAGTCCCTCGGTTCAAAGAGGCCACTGATTCCTCCACTATGCTCGACCAACCCTCATACTCCAGCTCATTTTACAAGGAAGCAGGAGCAATAAGGAGAGGCTGTCAAAGCCTCGTGTGTACTGCTTCAACTCTCAAGCTCTTCCGAAGCAACTACCCGCGAACTTTTATAAATGAGTTTTAAATTTTAACACTAAAACAAGCTACGTAAGCACCCAGAAAAGAAAAAATCCTCGTTGCAAACATTCAGATGCTGTCTAAAACCAGACACTGCTAGTTTTACTCCCAGGGTTACTGTGGGAAACACTTGGGGGGGAGGGGGGGAGCGGGGGGAGCGGCGGCGGAGATCGCTCACGAGAGATGAGAAAATTGAGGCTTAGGGAGGTCATGTGATTTGCCCTGGCCAAAAAGCCTGGATACAGGTGAAGCCTGAATGTGAACCCTGAAAGGTCAAGGGCAACTAGGCGGGGGCAATACCTCTAAACACGGAACAGGCAGACCCATTAGGACCTGGCTGGAACCACTAGCGATGGTGGAATTGCCTCCTCAAAGATGAAAAGACTAAACATGAAAAATATATCCAAGACTTGCACCAGGAGGAAACAGGAGGAACGGGCAGTATGAGGAGCATCCTGGCCCTGGGAAGGGGATGGACGACAACGGTTCTGGGCCTCTGGCTCCCCACTGCTAAGATGGGCAGAGACCCTTCCCTGCAGCTGAGGCTCAGAAACAGACACACAGGCAGAGAGAGGTGGTCACACAGGAAGCACTGGCGCCCGCCGGGGTGTCGTGGACACAGACATGGAACCCAGGTCTCAGGGGCTGAGGCCTGGAGGAGGCAGGACCGCCAAGACAGACTCGGGCAGAGCAGCATGTGGGCAAAGCTGCCCCATAAGGCAAGGGTAACCCCTGCCCCCACCCCAGAGGAAAATAAAAAACCAATGATCCAGCACACATTAGAACAGGAAGGGAGTTATGGATGCTCTAAATGCCACAGCCACGTCGTTATGGGAACAACTCGCCAACCCCAGGGACATGCCCAGGCTGAGGGCCTGGCCTCCCAGGGCAGAGGGGACACCCAGGCAGAGACCAGAGCGCGGGTGTCAGTGCCCCAGGGCAGCTCCATCAGCTCTGGCTGTCCAGCCTGGCAGGACGCGGCTCTGCAGGCCCGCAGACTCAGGGGCTGTTTCAGCTATCCTGCACAAAACCGTGCAATAGCAACCAAACCTCTAAATCTGTTTTCTCCTCTTATTTAA
>NW_011480236.1:8823-9762 GCF_000754665.1 Bison bison bison
CATGAACTGCGGGAACAGGACAGCGAGGGGCGGGTGGCAGGTCACAGAGTCCCCAGGAAAGGGGGTCTCCCAGGAGGAAGTGCAGCACAGACGCCCAGCTGAACACAGTACACTAGGCCGGGATTTGGGGGTCCTGGGTGGGGCGTGGCCTGAGGATGCTCAGACTTGGTGCAAGAGGTCTGGGGGAGGGGCCCAGTGGACCAGGCCAGTACCACGGGGACCTCAGGAGAGAGTGATTTTGTGGGGTTCTCACAGTGGAGGAGGTTTCTGGGGACCCAGTGAGGCCTCCAGAAGAGTGGAGGCAGGCAAGGCCTCGCTGAGGGTGTGGGGTTCATACCCCAAAAGAAATAGTGTCTGGGTCTAGTTACCTGGGAAGGGCATGCCCCCGCCCTTACCCAGACCAGGAAGCTGCCCAGGTTCTGATGCAGGCCCTCCCTCTTGACAGCGGGTTCGGAGCCCGGTGCTGGTCTTCCCACGAAGAAAGTCCAGGGGGCCCTGCCCCTGACCATCCTGTGTGGGTTTCCCCAGCATCCGGAACGGATGGTGGTAGGCCCCAGCAACCCAGGCTAGAGGTGGCGCCAGAGCACAGGGGTCCCCAATGAGGTAGGTGTTGAGAAAAACCGCAGGGCCCTCGCCCTAACTCTCAGATGACTTCCCAGAGAGGGAAGCTTTCGAGGGAGCCAGCCAGGGGTTGACCACCAGTGAGGGAGAGGAGAGACTGGATCCTCCAGGCCACTGCTAAAGATGCAGGGCAGGAAAGTCCCCGTGGGGAGGGGTCGGGGCAGTGCTCAGGACCCAGACAAGCAGGCCATAGTCCCGCCCATCAGCAGAAGAATTCAAGCAGGAAGGAGGCTGGGCTTGGAGCCCACGGAGAGCCACCAAAGGAGTGTGAATGCAAGAGCATTCACATGTCCCTGAGAAGGGTGGAGCTGGGCCCCC
>NW_011480236.1:9862-11737 GCF_000754665.1 Bison bison bison
GTCCCCCACCTCCCCTTCCGGAGAACTTGGGCTCCTTCCGCCACCACTTCGGGATGACCCCCCCCGACTCACGGACAGCTTCGGCTTTTTCCGTCAGTGCTTCGGCTCCTTCCGGCTCCGGGAACCGAAAAGGGAGGGAGGACGGAGGCGAGGTGGGTCAGGGGAGAGGAAACGGAGAAGGGCAGCGTCCCAGCTCTCGGCACCTGACTCTCCGGGTGGGGAAAGGGGAGGAAAAAAAGGGCCGCTCCTGCGGAGGGCCTAAGAAGGCTGCGCGAGACAAAAGCAGCCAGCGGGGTAAAGGGTGCGCGCGGCCGCTGCGGAGGTTGCCAGCGCGGCTTTGTGCGCCTGCGCAGGGTGAAAGAGGCGGGGGGGGGGGCAGATGGGCTTCTGCGCCTGCGTAGACGTCGGTCTGAGGCGAGGTTTCTCAGCTGCTCCAGAAAGGCACCCCCACCCCCGCTTCCAGAGCCCTCAGCGCGCGTGCGCGAGTTTTCCCCTTCCCCCGGGGAGGGCCCCGCTTTCCCGACCGTTAAGCAAGACCGCCCCTCTACTAGTTGCCGTGGCGACCGCGCAGGCGCCGCGAGCGACGCAGCGGACACTTCCGGGAGATGGATAATCTCGCGATACCGCCTCCTAACGGAGTCGTCAGCTCGGAGGTTTCCGGCTGCCCGGGCCGGCCACCTCCGTTGGAGGTCATGGAGTCCCTCCTCCTGCCGCCGCGCCTCTGGTCCCAGTAGCCCAGCGGGTAGTGCTCACGCACTTTCCCTGGAGTGCTGCCCCGCCCCCGAGTTCCCCAGGGCACAGCTGCCTCCCCTCCCACCCCTGCCTTGCGGGGGGCTAATTACACCCTGTCTCGCCCAGTTCCCCGGCTCCGCCTGACGGTCCGCGCTCCGAATCCTCCAGAGCCCCCGTCACCGTCTCCGCGGCAACGGCCACCCCCTGCCCAGGAAAAGGCCGGGGCCTAGTTTATTCCAAATTTTATCATCTTTTTAATTTAAATTATCTTAATAGCTCTGTCTCACGTGGACTCGGGCGGTCTCGGAAGGCGGGTGGGAAGCTCGCTGCGGGGCTGGGGTGCGGACGGGGTATGTACAGTGGCCTCGCCCCGCAGGGTCCCGCAGCTTCCCAGGAGGGAGGGCCCAGCGAGGGCAGGATGGTGCCGCTCAGATGCGGGGGTGCCAGTGGTCAGGGAAGACAGAACCGGGCCCTGGATGGTGGTTCTCTTGGAAGCGGGACTAGGCGAGGACCGCCCCCAACCCAGGGAAGGCGGAGGGCAGGGTGGACTCTAGGGCTGTGAGAGGCCCAGGGGACAGACCTATATACAGGGGGCTTGGGGAGGGGGTGGCGGTCCGAGCGGAAACGAGCCGCCCTCGTGGGGGCCCACCGCCCGTGCACACGCGGGCCCCGAGCGCCGGGCGAGGGAAGCAGGAGCTGGAGGGCGGGCGCCAGGCCAGGTGGGGTGGGATCACCGCTTGAAGCGGTACGTGATGGGAAGCAGCAGCTTGCTCTTCTTGAGGGCCTGCACCTTCTTGAGGGTCTCCTCGTCCAGGGCCAGGAAGCAGCGGCGCGAGTACTCGAGCAGGCGCTCCTTGGAGGGGTCGAACTCGCCCACCTCGGCCAGCTTCTCCGGGGCCACGATGAGCAGCTCCGCGATGGGCGTGGTCAGCGCCACCGTGTTGCGGTCCACTCGGTGGTGCTCGAAGGCCCGAGACATGCTCTTCAACTTCTGGAAGGTGCCCAGGATCTTCTTGTAGCGGCAGAGGACCCCATCTGCGTCCTTCACTGCAAGCCGAGGGCAGGGGAGAGAGTTGGGGGTACAGAGACGGGGCGGGGGGAGTGGGAGGCAGAAAGGGGAAGCAGGAAGCCCAGGAGGCTAGC
>NW_011480236.1:14096-14538 GCF_000754665.1 Bison bison bison
GGCAGAGCGGGCAGCCGTGGGGCCGCCCGCCGCCTGCCCGGTGAATGGAGTGGTGGCGCGCCAGATGGCTGGCCCGCTTGAATGCCTTCCCGCAGGTGTCGCACTCGAAGGGCTTCACCTCCGAGTGGGTGATGCTGTGTCGCTGCAGGTAGGACATGTACTCGAAGACCCGGGAGCACACGGGGCAGCTGTAGCATTTTTTCTGGGCCGACGCCCCATCGGGCCCGGACTCCCTCTGCGACTCCTCGTCCACCAGCACGGTGTACGGGACGCCCTGGGTGTCTATGAGCAGGTAGTGGTTGGGCCTGGAAGAAGAGGGCGAGGTCTGGGGACATCCTGTGGAGCAGGAAGGTCCGGGCTCTGGGGACCCGCCTGTCCGAGGGGGAGGGGCCTGCATGGCCTCAGCGGAGGGAAACGCCGGGGGCCGGGGGCCGGGGGCCGG
>NW_011480236.1:14638-16372 GCF_000754665.1 Bison bison bison
GCGCGATGGCCCCTTGCAGCACTCCCCCCCCGCCCTCGGCGAAGCCTGGTCAGGGAACGTCACGAAATTCCTAATTCCTGGAGAGCTGGCGGCGCCCGGGGTCACCCGAATGGGTGAGGAGGCGCCGGGTCGGGTTTGGGAGAGGCAGGGAGACGTAGGGAACAGCCGGGAAGGTTGAGGATCCCCTTAAGAGAGATGCTGAGAACTGGCCGGAGTGGACCCCCGCGACCCGTTCCTGTATCTCCCCTGGGCTGAGCACGCAGGACCCCAGGCTTCCCGGGGCCCTTAGAGTAGTGAGTTACCTCTCCCCGAAAATAAAGGCCTAAAAACCAGTCCCTGCCCACGTGTTATTAAGAGCTGGCTTTGCAACTTTCGGGACCTAGATCCCAGTCCTGGCCTCTCCTTCGCAGCCTCGGTTTTCTCACCTGTAAAGTGGGGCGATTATAATCCCTTTTAGGTCTGTTGTGGGGATAAAATGATACGACGCTCAGCCCAGCGCCTGGCCGGGGCCAGAACTCAAGCTCGGGACCCTATGAATGTTATCTGGAGTCAGATTATGGGATGCTCCCTCTCTAGGGAGTAGAGAAAACTGGTTTTCTCCTCCACCCAACAAGAGGTCGGAAGAGATGAGGCCCCGCACAGTGCCTGACACAACTCCGACACGCAAAGAAAACTCGGTGAGAGGACAGGTGTTTATTCGGCTTCTGCCCCAGCGCCACCTGCCTCTCCTCCCTCTCTCCGGTAGCTTCCGTGCTCCAGAATTCCTACCGGCCCTTAAGAGAGCAGTGCTTTTTAACCCTACATTTGGAGAGTCGAACCGTCTTGGCCACACGCCCCTCACTTCACTACCGGTGTCAAAACGTGCAGGGGGAGGCACCTGCCCTAGTTCGGTGTCTTTCAAACTACATATTCATGCGCAGAAAATTTAATATGGTAGAATGAAATTTGTAACAGCAGATATGAAATAGATGGAAAAAAAATATGAGAGGCCTGCACGCAGAAGTAACTATTGTTAAACCTTTGTTTTGCATGTATTTTGTGTACCTGTATACCGGGTTGCCGTATAAAATGTGTTTCTTACAATGGGTCGTGGTTTTTAGAAAGATTAAAAACATTCTGCCTCAATGACACAGGTGGTCAGGAGCCAAGCTCGGATGAGCCCCATCACAGGCCAACCTTCCCGTTCCCCAGCCAGGTGGGCCAGGCACTTGCAAAGTCTCCCTGCCAGGCAGTGGGCAGAGATAGTCTCCCAGAACCGACCTCGGGTGCTGAAAGTGGACCACGTGTTTACTGAGTGAGTGTCCAGTTTCCACCTCTGGCTGGGGAGTGGGAGGCAAGTCTGGGGCCCTTTCCCCCAGCATTGCACGTTGTGGGGGAAGGGGGGCGGGTCTCAGGAAGACAGTGCAGATTCCTGATGGCCCCCAGGCACAGTTTTCAGGCCCGAGATCGGTAACACATGGCACTCTTGCGCCCCATCGGGCCCAGACTAACCCGGCCCAACCCCGGCAGTCAGGGATCAGTCGTGGAATCGCTGGTGTCTCTGAGGTTAGAGGGTTCCATTCAGGAAACGTGGGGTGTTGCTCTCATCCTATCTCCCAAACACCCGGAGATGACTGCAGGACTTCTCCTTAAGGCCGAGATCAGCCTCCCCGCAGCTGTGGGTCTGTTTGTGTCCAGGGCCCCCTGGTGCTCGCCGGCTGTCTGAGGACAACAGGTGTCCATGTGCACCGCCCC
>NW_011480237.1:0-2685 GCF_000754665.1 Bison bison bison
AAACATATTGAAGAAGAGTGTAGCATGACAATCAAGATAATAGTTTTTGGAGACATCTGAATTCAAGTTTAAGCACCATCACTGGATGTGTGACTTTAGGCAAATCACTTAACAGTCTTTCTAAGCCCTACTTTTCTCATCTGTAAAACAGGGGCAATAACAGTTCTAACCCATAGGAACTCTGTGAGTACTGAATGAGATTATTCATGTGTCTAGCACAGTGCCTGGCAGATAGCTTAGTAAACAATAACTCACAATAACTCTTAGGATGTAGGTTCTCATAGATGAGAAAATGGGAGCAGAGAGAGAATGGGTCACTTATCCAAAGCCACACAGCTAGTATGTAGTGACCTGGGATTCAAATACAGAAAGCTTGACTTCAAAAACCCATGTTCATAACCACAACAGTAAAATGTTAGTTGTTATTTATGCCTTTATTGCTACTGCTGCTTAATGACATGGGAAAATGCTTATGGAAAAATGCTGAGTAAAAAACTAGAATACAAAATTACATGTGTAGTATATTTTTCTTCAAAATTTTTGTTTTTATACATAAACATGCATGGATAAAAGACTGGAAGAAAAATACCCCAATATATTAAAATGATTGTCTTTTGAGTGAAATGTTCAGAACAATCCTGGAACATAGAAAATGTAGAGTATTATCATTAGGATCATTTGTTTTGATGTTCTAAGATATAAGAAATGGTCTAGATGTGAATTTAGTTTGTATTTTTCCTGCTCAGGACTCACACTTCCTGAGTCAGAATTCACATCATTAATTCATCAGTTCTAGAACACTCTTACCCATTACTTCTTTGAATATTACTTTTTTCCCCATTTGTCCTCTTTGTCTCTTCACCTCTTTCATATTTTTAATTCTTTATCTCTCTGTGTTATATTTTGTACATCTGTATTCCAGTTTACCACTTTTTCTCTTTAACTGTGCCCAATCTATGGTTTAATCTATTCATTGAGTTTTTAATATTAAAACTTTTTTTGAACTTGTAGAATTCTCTTTCAAAATTATTTGATCTTTTTAAAAAATTTTCTTGTTCTTTTCTCATTTTTCCCCTTTTCCTCCTCTTATTTTTTAAAAAATTTTAAGTATTTTTTGGTCACACTCTGAGGCATGTGGGATCTTAGTCCCCAGACCTAGGATCCAACCATTCCCCCTTGCGGTGCAGAGTCTTAACCACTGGACCACCAAGGAAGTCCCTTGCTCCTCTTATTTAGTCATCAGAATTTACCCAATCTACCTTGCAATTACATTTCTAACTTAATCTATCAGGTCCCTACTTTCAGTCTTACCCTTTTTTGGACTTTGTCACTGGTGTGATTGTAATCTTCCTACAAGAAGATTGAAATACTTCAGGAATACTTTAGAGGTTCACCGTCACCTTCAAATTAAAATCTAGCGTAGGGACAATGCTGTGAGTTTTAATGTATCTACTTTTCAATTTTTCCAACTGCTTTAATTTTTTGGAAAAAATTTAATCATTCAAGAACACACAAAAACATGTACATGGGGTCCACATTTTCCCGTTTTCCTCACAGTCCAGTATGGCTTGGTATGGCATTGTCTTTATTTAAATTTTTTACATTTTTGTTCATCATGGATTTTTGCACTAATTTTTAAACTATTACATTAAAATATTTATTCTGATCACTGAGTTTTTTGGCATCCCTTTAAATTTTGCACACAAGGTGAATGTCTTACTTACCCCACCCTTATCCCATCCCTATTTGATGTCTTTAGATATATAAATAATCCATTTGTAACTAATGGGCATCTGAAATTATTGTAGCTGATATAGGATTTTTATTCCTAGAAGTTGTTTCTATCACCTCTCTGCTTCTTAGTATACATTTCAGAGTTCTGAAGTGGGGAGAAATTCTATCTTTAAAATAGTATTTATTTTTAATAGGGAATATAGTCACATGATTCAAAATTCAAAAGGCACAGAGAAAAGATACATAGTAAAAAGTCTCCCTGTCACTCCTACCTTCTAACCATCCAGTTCCTCTCCCTGAAAACAATGTTAACAATATCCTTCTTCCCTGGTGCCTGAGACAGTAAACAATCTGCCTGCAATGCAGGAGACCTGGGTTCGATCTCTGGGTCAGGAAGATCCTCTGAAGAAGGGAATGACTACCCACTCCATTATTCCTTCCTGGGAAATCCCATGGACAGAGGAACCTGATGGGCTACAAAGGGGTTGCAAAGAGTCGGACATGACTGAGCGACTAAAACTTTCACTTTCAAGAGATAATTTATGCTTATTCAAACAAATGTGTACATCTATTTTAATCCCCCCTTTTGCACAAATTGCAGCATATTGTGACTTGAATCTTGCTGCTTTAATTTAACAATATGTATTAGAGCTCATTCCATATCAATATATAAAGTGGTTCCTCATTTTGTACATGCTAAGTGTATCTGTAGGATGAATTCTTAGAAGTCAGACTTCTGGAATAGATTTAGTAGTGTTAATCGCTCAGTCATGTTTGATTCTTTGCGACCCCACAGACTGTAGCCTGCCAGGCTCTTAGGTCCGTGGGGATTGTCCAGGCGAGAACACTGGAGTGGGTTGTCATGCCCTCCTCCAGGGGATCTTCCCAACCCAGGGATCGAACCCAGGTCTCCCATGTTGCAGGCAGATTCTTTACCATCTGCACCACCAG
>NW_011480237.1:4508-5389 GCF_000754665.1 Bison bison bison
TTTTCCTCTTGGCTTGCTTCTAACTTTTCCTTTGAAAAGTTTACTTGTCCCTTAAATTTGGGGGCAGAGAGAAATTCCATGGGTTACCCAGACATTGAGAATGACCATTTGTATAACTTGCTTCCTGTAAGGTAAGTTCTATTATCCTCCTCTCTTCCCAGTCATTTTTGCACCCCTTTGAATCCCAAGGCATCATCTCATTGGCGTATTTTTCTATCCCCTACCTCTTTCCCTATCATGCTCTCTACTTTACTCCAGTTTTCTCCTCTCACAGCTCTCATATTTCTAAAATGTGCCCTCTTGTCCATCCCCACTTTCACTCTGAATTCAATCCTCCAGCCTCTTGCCTGAACTAGCAAAATAAATACACTTACTATTCTCCCAGTCTTAATCCAACTACCACAGAGCTGCAAAAATGATCTTTCTAAATGTATATAAGAGGGTAAGGGGAGGCTTTTCATTTATTCTAAGCAATTCTATATTGTTTGAAACTTTTAAAACTATGCATTTAGTACTTCTGTCATGAAACAAGCACAAATATCATATTATTCCACTTTAAAATTTTCCAACAGCTATCCAATGGTTGCAAGATAAAACTCAAACTTAACATTACAGTCTCCTTTAGCTCCATCACTTCATCAATGAGCTTCACAAAGTGACGCCTTGCTTTTCTCTTTTTCTCCCAGACAACAACTCTGCTAGGGTTATCAAAGATGCTCAGTTCTGGGACTTCCCTGGTGGTCCAGTGGCTAAAACTCTGCATTCCTAATGCAGGGAGCCCAGGTTCCATCCCTGGTTGGGGAGCTAAGATCCTGCATGCCACTCACCACAGCCAAAAAATAAAAAATAATTAAAATTGTAAAAAGATGCTCAGTTCTGAA
>NW_011480237.1:5566-7159 GCF_000754665.1 Bison bison bison
TGAAAGTGAAAAGTGAAAGTGAAGTCACTCAGTCGTGTCTGACTCCCAGCGACCCCATGGACTGCAGCCTACCAGGCTCCTCCGTCCATAGGATTCTCCAAGCAAGAGCACTGGAGTGGGGTGCCATTGCCTTCTCTGAGGCAAACTACCTGGGTTCAAATCCTAGCCCTACAACCAACTAACTGTGTAACCTTGAATAAGGCAATTTCTCCAAACTTCAGCTTTTCCATCTGTAAAATGAGTACAATAGATCTTCTCACTCAGAATTGTTTTTAAAAGATGATCCAATATAAAATACTTAGTACAATGTGTGGCAAATAGTATGCATAACTTCAATAAAGCATAGCTATTATTATCATTATACTGCAGGTTCATCTCAAAATTCTGTTGTCCCTTTTGTTCATCTAGAATTCCTGGTCAGTACATCTGAATCCTGATTTGCCATACCCTAATTGTCCCTTCTATGCATTTCTGTGTAGCGTAATTATAGTGTATAGGCTTTCCTTTTTGAGTGATTTTTCCAAGACATAGCTCTAGATACACTAATTTTAATTCATACATTAAACAGCTAATTGCTCAAATGCTGCTCACTTGTTAGGGTGTTAAGAATGTAATGATTTAATTGTCAAGTTGCTTTAGCATTTCTTATATAAATGCTAACAATAGTAATTCTTGTATTGCAGCATTCACATTTTTTTGCCCTGTGTGTAGTTCTACTTGCTTGTCTTCATAGTGGAACCTCAGGATGGCCAGAGTAACCTCCTCGTGTGTATTCTAATCTGCTCTTTTGTTGGCTCACTTTCTGTGTCAGGTATTAAGTTTGGACATTGCCTTGAAGTGAAAATCGCTCAGTCATGTCTGACTTTTTGCGACCCTTTCTCTTAGGGAAGCCAATCACAAAACCAGCCCTGGGCTGGATACTATTTGTCTTGTGCTTTGTATAAGCATTCAGATAAACTATCTGAACAGGGCCTTGGGTATTTTCAGTAACTATGCAGTCATTCCATGTAGTATTTCCTTTTCCCTACTGCTGTCATGACCTTTTTCAAGAAATGGTAGCCTATGGCCCTCAACAACTTTAGTGGTACCTCCTGTGGCTTCATTTCCACAGCTCTTGGCCATTTTTCCTATATACCTTTTAAGATATTCCTTTTGGTCCATACCTATTGTCTTTTGTGAATGAAGTGAAAGTCACTCAGTTGTGTCCAACTCTTTTGTGACGCCATGGACTATATCCTCTGTCCATGGGATTTCCCAGGCCAGAATACTGTAGTGAGTTGCCATTCCCTTCTCCAGGGGGATCTTCCTGACCCAGGGGTCGAACCCAGGTCTCCTGCATTACAAGCAGTTTCTTTACCATCTGAGCCACCAGGGAAGCCCCTATTGTCTATGATCAATAAATCTAAACAATACCCTTACTCCTCCATGGAATGAAAATGAAAGTTACCAGACTTTTTTTCCACCAATCTCTTTTGAGTCCAGCAAAATGACAACAAAAAAATGAGGCTGAGAGTATAAGGAACCTTAAAAGAAGCCCTACTGGGAGGACTGAATTAAAATCTCCCTAGGCCAAAGTTTTGTACTAAGGGAAAA
>NW_011480237.1:8367-10160 GCF_000754665.1 Bison bison bison
CTATGTATGTTAGCTGAGCAAGCCATACTACTTTGTAAGAACAGACAAACTGGTTTGTGTCCAAAGGTAATGAAGAATAAGAAATATTGATACAGTAAAATAAGAAATGATACAGTAAAAAAAATACATGTGTATGGTAGTTGTTCAGTCGTGCCCGACTCTTTGTGACCCTATGGACTGTAGCCCACCAGGCTCCTCTGTCCATGGAATTCTTCAGGCAAGAATACTGGAGTGGTTTGCCATTCCTTCCTCCAGTGGGACACGGACATGAACTTGGGCAAATTCCAGGAGACTGTGAGGGATAGGGAGGCCTGGCATGCTGCAGTCCATGGGGTTACATAGAATCACAACTTAGTGACTGAACAACAACAACAAAAGATCAGTACACGTCCCCAGGCCCCATCTTCAATCAGTCTCTGATGTATTTCTTACTATCCTGCATTGGCTCAGACAGTAAAGCGTCTGCCTGCAACGCAGGAGACCCGGGTTCGATTCCTGGGTCAGGAAGATCCCCTGGAGAAGGAAATGGCAATCCACTCCAGCACTCTTGCCTGGAAAATCCCATGGACGGAGGAGCCTGATAGGCTACAGTCCATGGGGTCGCAAAGAGTCGGACACGACTGAGCGACTTCACTTTACTCACTTTTCCTTCAGCCACACTGACTTTCAGATTCTTCTACTACACTGGTGTTCCCTCCTTAGGGCCTTTGGACTTGGCATCACCCTTACCTGAAATGTTCTTCTCTCAGATGCCTACATGGCTTGGTTACTTAGTTCTTTCAGGTCTCTGCTGAAAGGTCACCTCCCCCAGGAGGCCTTCTCCTACCATCTTTAACAATGCCCCACAAACATTCCTTGACACTCTTACTCTGCTTCTTCTGCATGGCACTCTATATTGACACATGGATGTGTTTGTGGCCTGTCTCCCCTCACGAAAACAGAAGCTACATGAAGGCGGGGACTATTTCTGAGCACTGCTGACATCCTGGTCCCCAAAACGGTATGTGGCAGAATAAGTACTTAAATGTTTATTTTATTGTGTTTTCTAGAGTTTTCAAACTTTCCTTGTAGTGCCTATATGGTGGGAAGTTAAGCAGGGACTAGAGGCTTCTAGAAATGTGTATTTCCCAATCTTCATGGATTGGCACTAGAGGCTCCCAGCAAGAGTTCCAATTTAGGTCTACATTCCATTCCACTAGGATGTGAAGTAAGAGGAATGGAATCCAGTCTCGAGAACCTCTTCCACTACACTCAGGGAACTGACCATCAGTACTGAACTCCTTCCCCTCCATCTCATTTCAAAGTCCTCTTTTCTCTCAGAAAGGTCAGGGGTTGCTGTAATACCGTGCCATAACTTGCACAGAACAGGTACCCAGGCTGACTACATTTCAGCCTTGGAACCAGCCCACTTGGATCCAAATCTCTCCAGGGTGCAGGTGATAATCAGAATAGAAAGCCTTCTCAGTCACAGACTTGAATCTTGTAGCCTTTATTTCAGTCATTAAAAGACGCAGTAAATGGAAACTACACTGATTTACATTAGGCATGCACCTCGACCTGATACTGCTGTTAGTTTCTGACTGGTCCAAATCTTAATTTTTTTCATTGAGGCACATCGTTAAAATTTTTTGAACCCTGATACACAGGGTAAGTTAACTTCTTCCTTGTTGCAGTTTAGTATGAAAACTACGTTCACTGGCTAGATTCCTTTAACTAAAGGCCTCTAGACTCTCAGGCAACCTGTACTAGCTCGAGATCATATGTCATATAGATATTTAAGTGAATCATGGTAT
>NW_011480237.1:10260-11766 GCF_000754665.1 Bison bison bison
TCTGCGTCTGTTCCAGTCGATTCAAGATGAATTGGCTTGTGTCAATGAAGCGCTCAACGCAGTTCACAAAACAGGCCTCAGCCCGACTGTCCAACTTTGGCCCAGGCTTGTCCATGCACTTTTCCTGCTCAGGACAAGATACAGAATCACAAAGGGAACTTGGCAAAAAAAAAAAGGAGGTGGAGCTTCTTGTTGCTTAGAGGAAAAACTTCACCTAAAAACAGTATCTGATATGTTAATCACAGTTCACATTCAGCAGTTTACTGTGTGGCAATTTTCCACAGCCTTAAATTCTTACAGCAACCCTATGGAACAGATTCAGTTTATTATTAATCTTCATTTTACAAAGAGGGAAGCTGTGGCACAGAGATAGTAAGTCAGAAAATGATGGTGCTGAGATATTACAGAGCAAGACAAATGACAAAATGCAAGGAAAATACTAGGGAAGTTAACCCTTTGCTGAATTTGGTTACAACTCTACAATGCTGCTTACATTAAATGCCTTTAAACTAACTGCGGGATAAATGGGTGAAAGGACAGATCATTGCAGCAAGACACCATAAAAGCTACCAAAGGAAAAAAAAATATTTATGACTGGAGATTCTATAATATCTACTTAAGCCAGAGGCTCTTGAATCCTCTCTCTCAAGACGAATGGAAAATTGTATGAATTTTCCTAAAGTGCCCACTGCTTTCAGGAGTCTTGAACCACACCACTGCCTGGTCCAAATGTAACGAACCAGATATTTAAAAGAATCAAACCGCTCTAGTTCAAGGCAGATGGGAGCTAAGTAATCATTTGTTGAGGGTCAGAGTCCAGCGATACCATAAGTTTATAGTTCAAATGAATTTCGTTCATTATTCTGTTGTGTACACAAGCCTCAGTCTTTCCACTTCCAAGGAAATTTATCTTTGGCTTCTGAATTCTGTGAATTTTGTATGTCAAGGCAGAGTAGTTATGCTGTCCTTGGCAGCCAGAGAACACTTTGATTCCAAGCTGCAAATAAATGCCTTCTACCCTTTTGCCAAAGTCCCCTAACAGGGCATACTCAGTTCCTCAACCTTCAGACCTGAAACGGCTTGGTATTACACAACAATCCAACAAGAAGGCAAAAAAGTGTGTATGTTGGTAGAGATTACTCCACTTTTTTGGTTCGTGGGTTAGAGTCACTCCTCGGCAGGGACGGTTAGAGCAACTAAGTAATTACGGGAAACTCTGAGGAGTGCAGGGATGGGAGATTCACTGATTCTCTGGGACTCAGGATACCAAACATTAAATACCAATAGTGGGGGCGCTCATCAGTCCTGGTGACCAGCACTAGGTAGCTTCAACCTTGAATGCCTACAGTTCTGGTTGAGACAACAGCATAAGTCTTCTACAATACCCAATCCTCTGCACTAAAAAAGCTGAGGTCCGGAGCGACACCCCCCTGAGAAGCGGAGTCACCCTTTTCCCCTCCCGGCTTGGCCTGAGGAACCTAAGGAAACCAAGGGGGTCTGCCGGGT
>NW_011480237.1:13823-14586 GCF_000754665.1 Bison bison bison
AGAAGGCTGCATGATTAATCGAAATAGCAAGAAACCTTCATGCTTTCCAGTAATTTTATTTTATCAAAACACCCTCCCCTTCCATTTTTATGACACCATTTTATTCCTGCCAAGTTCTACCTCCCCCCCCCAGCTCTATTGCCTACCCAAAGAGCTGTTGGACCCCCATTGTGAGGCTATTTACATCCCTCCCTCCCTCCAAATGATTCAATCCCACATTCAGTCTGTTTTAATACTTTTGGGAAATTTCCTCTCTGGGGGAAAATACCAGGCACAAAAATTCCTTGGCCTTTGCTCAGAAGGTATTAATAGTATCCCAGGGAAGAGATAGAAAGGCCTTCCTATATGTGGAGAGGGGCCTCTGTGTATTCAGCAAGGGCACAAAGGGCCTGGGATTTCCTCAGAGAAAGTGAAATTGAGATTGTGGAGGAGAGGAGTATAACCAAGAAGCTTATTGGTGAGCTCAGGACTCTTCATCCATGACATCTAGAATGTTGCTCAGAAGAATTTTGAAAGTGGGACGTTCATCTGCTTTCTAAAACCAAAGAAAAAAATGGAGCGTTATAGTGGGCTAGAGTCCAGAATTCAAGGGAAACACAATGAGTAAACAGCAAATGTTTATGAAATTTATGCTATATGCCCAGTAGCATACCCTGTGGATTATCCAAAAAAAGAGAGAGAGAGAGAGGAGAAATAGAAGTATTCCATAAAGTGCTTGTGCACTTTAAATCTTTAGTAAATCGGGTTATTAATGTGGGGAGGA
>NW_011480238.1:0-1427 GCF_000754665.1 Bison bison bison
CCATCGACAAAATAAGGATAATAAGGTCTATCATACTTTTCTCACAGGGCATAGATCATGAGGATCAAATGAGTTCATGAATATGAAAGCCTTTGTACTCATATAAAACGCTATACAAAGCAGCTGGATAAGAACATACGAAACCTCAGTACAAAATGTTTCATCACTTTCCAGGCATGTGACTTTGGGCAGACTCCTTAACACTTCTGTTCCTCATTCTCCTCTCCCAGGAAATGGGGGGTAATATTCCCTAGCCCTGGAAGTGTTTACTACGATTAAATGAGTTGTAAATGAAAGGTGAGAGCATATTTGTTAAATGTGCCTTGATTTGGGACTTATTCAGCCTATGATTTTTTTTTTAATTTTTTTATTTTCGGTATAAGGAGGGGCAGATGCTATACTGAATGGTTTGACATTAGATAGGATTCAAACTCTGGGGCTTTCCTGGTGGCTCAGTGATAAAGAATCTGCCTCCAATGTGGGAAATCCATGTTTGACCCCTGGATTGGGAAGATCCTCTGGAGAAGGGAATGGCAACCCACTCCAGTATTCTTGCTGGAAAATCCCATGGCGAGAGGAGCCTGGTGGGGTTACAGTCCTTGGGGTCACAAAGAGTCAGACAAGACTGAGTGACTACACACACACAGGATTCAGACTCTAATGGGTTGAAGTCCTTTATAGCTTTGCTATTTGAAGGGCAAGCCCAGGGAAGCAGCAGCACTTGGGCGCTTACTAGGAATGCAGAATCTCAGGCCCCCCTCCAGACTCATAGCATCAGAATGTACATTTTACCAAGATCTCCAGATGATGTGTACACAATTAATTTTGGAAATCAGTTTAATAAGCCATCCACTTGCAAGAAGTGCATTCAAAGAGAGCAGTGTACACACTATTACCTATGATGCCTTTGCCTCCCATTCATTTTTCCTTTTGTCTTCAGTCCCCCAACTCTCTTATACTGTGAAAATAAAATGAACCATGGAAGAGAAAAATGGAGCAAGAAGCTGAACAGTCTTCTAACATATTCGTTCAGTGGTTTTATACTAGGGCAAGAAATAGCTCCAGAGCTGCCATATGCCTTTCTATTGTCACTCCTTAGATGTCTCTGTCTGTAACAACACTGTCAAAGTGGGGACCTTCTTCTCCTAATTACTCATGGGTTCTATAACTCACCACCACCATCTAAGGCACTATCAAAATGTGCTGTGCTAAAGAGAGTGTCCAAGTTACTGCTCATTAACAACCAAGACAACTACGGAGCTACAGATTTTCCTGGTAGCTTCTCAAAGGTGAAGGTGAAATATAGGAAAATATTTAAGTGATTAGTTTGTAACTTTTTAATAGGCATTAGAGGTAGGCCACTTTTTAAAAAAATAGGCAGAAAATAAAATCGAGTCTGTTGCAGTAAATTTCAGTAATAATCACAC
>NW_011480238.1:5012-5731 GCF_000754665.1 Bison bison bison
GACACTTCTCCAAAGAAGACATACAGATGGCTAACAAACACATGAAAAGATGCTCAACATCACTCATTATCAGAGAATGCAAATCAAAACCACAATAAGGTACCATCTCATGCCGGTCAGAATGGCTGCTAATCCAAAAGTCTACAAGCAATAAATACTGGAGAGGGTGTGGAGAAAAGGGAACCCTCTTACACTGTTGGTGGGAATGCAAACTAGTACAGCCACTATGGAGAAAAGTGTGGGAATTCCTTAAAAAACTGTAAATAGAACTGCCATATGACCCAGCAATTCCACTGCTGGGCATACACACCAAGGAAACCAGAATTGAAAGAGACATGTGTACCGCAATGTTCATTGCAGCACTGTTTACAATAGCCAGGACATGGAAGCAACCTGGATGTCCATCGGCAGACAAATGGATAAGAAAGCTGTGGTACATATACACAATGGAGTATTACTCAGCCATTAAAAGAATACATTTGAATCAGTTCTAATGAGGTGGATGAAACTGGAGCCTGTTATACAGAGTGAAGTAAGCCAGAACAAAAAAAAACACCAATACAGTATACTAACGCATACATATGGAATTTAGAAAGATGGTAACAATAACCCTGTATGCGAGACAGCAAAAGGGTCACTGATGCATAGAACAGTCTTTCGGACTCTGTGGGAGAGGGCGAGGGTGGGATGATTTGGGAGAATGGCATTGAAACATATGT
>NW_011480238.1:5831-7048 GCF_000754665.1 Bison bison bison
GAGTTTGGGTAAACTCTGGGAGTTGGTGATGGACAGGGAGGCCTGGTGTGCTGCAGTCCATGGGGTCGCTAAGATTCAGACATGACTGAGGGATTGAACTGAACTGATGATTAGATACTGTGAGCAGCTATCTTGTTAATATGATTTGATTGGAACTGCAAATTGATATCCTACATCAAAGAAGCTCTTTCTCTGGTCATATTTTTGGGAAATTACCTTTCAAGTTATGGTTTTAAAAAGGCAATAACAAAACGTTGTTTGTATTCTTACTATAAAAGCAGTTCACTGTTCCTGAAGAATTTTTTAAAATATAGACAAACAAAGCAAATAATATCGTTTGACTTCACTACCTAAAGAGAGTACTGTTTACATTTGCCTATGAAGTTTTGTTTTTCAGTATATACACACACATTATAAAAAATAATGTTATGTAACATTATATGTGAAATGTCTTCCTCATCACTGCATATTCTCTGTAAATTATTTTTTAAAGACTGAATGGTCTGCCACTTTGTGGATTTGTGATAATTTGTTAATCCATTTCTATTGGGGAATGTTTATATTATTTTTAATTTTTAGAAACAGTGTTGAAATCAACATTATTATAGTTTGGTGGTTCTCAGCTAGGGGTGGTTTTGTCCCTTGTAGACATCCAGCAATATCTGGGAACATTTTTGGTTGTCATAATGGAGAGGAAGGGAGAGATGGCATTGCCATGTACTGAACAGAAAAATATATTTCACAAAGTTGTTGAAACCCAAATGAGATCATTGGTTGTGCTTGTAAAATCAAAATACTAGTTTCCACTTATTTACCATAATACTGTTTTAAATTCTATCTACAGAATAGTCATAGTTTCTGCTGAAAATTTTTAAAGCATGGAGATATGAATATTTTTATAGGTAACATAATTGTAAGTAACCCCCCACATGTATCAGAGGAAAATTTTCCAAATATTCATTATCAAAGTAATCTCTCCATTATTTGAGAGAATAGTTTTTTTCCCTCAAAAAAATAGTTGTTTTCTTACATATTGTTAATACTTTGCCTTTATCTTGAAGGGATAATATGTGATTTGGATAGATATTGTTTACTTTTGCCTGATCTCTTGTTTCCTTGGTCAAGCTTTCCAGAGCTTTGTCAGTTTAAGAACCAACCTTTATTTTTGCTTTTATTTCCATTATTCTGGGAGGTGAGTCATAGAGGATCCTGCTGTG
>NW_011480238.1:9774-11268 GCF_000754665.1 Bison bison bison
AATCCCTCTGGGTTGTCCCAGAGCACCAGCTTTGAGTGCCCTGCAAATGCAGGGAGGTCAAGGTGTTTAGAGTTTGCAGGGTTGAGTAATAGGAGATAACTGCTGAAGAGAGCTCCAGAGACCTACAGAGGGTCAGACATACAGACAACCTCCAGTCATCACCTGAACACAGGTGCAAGTATGCATGTGAGAAAATACCCAAGGCCAGGGAAAGGTCCATCAGGGCCCAGAATAGTTCATGTGCCAACAGACAGTGGAAAAACCTTATTTCTAAGGCATCAGGTAGAGTATTCAAGATTAATTAGTACCTTTTTTAGGGGAGGAAAATTAGCCCCAGAATTAATAGTTGTCTGGTTTTACCTAACAAAGTTTTGAAATAAAATTTAATAAAACCCTTTTGATGTAATTTAACTATGCTCCAGAAAAAACAATCCTCAAGAATATTTACCTTCTTCCAGCTCACAAGAAGGTAAAATTACAATGTCTGTATCCAATAAAAAAATTATTAGACTTGGAAAAAATCAGAAAAAAATGTATCTAATAATGAGAAAAATCAACCATTGGAAATAGGAAACAGAAATTACAATGATGACAGAATTGGTAGACAAGGACATTTAAAATGATGATAACTATATTGCATATGTTAAGGTAGAGCAGAGCATTAGCATGTTAAGGAGAGAAATGGAATATATTTTAAAAACTCAAATTGAACATCTAGAGATGAAAAAAATAATTTTTAGGTGAAAAATACATTAGATGGAATTAATAGCAGATTAAGCATTTGATGCAGGAGAAAAGAGCAGTAATCTTGAAGACTGAGCAGTAGACAATATCCAAAATTAAACACATAGAGGAAAAGGACTGAAAAAAATACACAGAGCATCAGTGAGCTATGGACAACTACAAGTGGCCAATGTGTGTGTAATTGGAGCCCACAAAGATGAGGGAAATGGATGGGAGAAATATTTTAAAAAAGTAACATGCAAAATACTTCCAAATTTGATTAACAGAAAAACTAAACCACAGATCGAAGGATCTCAATGAACCTCAAGGATGAGAAATACTAAACACCAGTGTACTTCATAGTGAAATTATTCAAAATTAGAAATCAAGATAAAATCTTGAAAGCAGCCAGAGAAAAAGTATAAGTGAACAAAGATATAAATGACAGCTGACTGCTCATAAAAAAGCACAAGCCAGAAGATAGTGAAATCATGTCCTTAAAATTCTGAAGTGAGGGGTGGGGGAGTCAACAGTTGTGGAACTGGCATGAGGGAAGCAGATTTACTAATGTCTACTATAATTCCCAGTGAAGATGGGCACCAGAATTTGTGGTTTATACCCCCTTTTCCCTATTGAGTCATTTAAAGAAAAATTCAAGTTAGCTGGTACTGATAAATGTGAAATGAGAAATAGATTTAAGGGACTAGATCTGATAGAGTGCCTGATGAACTATGGACAGAGGTTCGTGACATTGTATAGGAGACAGGGATC
>NW_011480238.1:11368-11902 GCF_000754665.1 Bison bison bison
CTAGGATGCATACTTGATTATTATCTGTAAGCTGTTAGGTTTTTTCTTTAATAGTTTATCTGTTCTTTGTTGATATTTTCAAAATTATGTGTTTTAAGAAAATATGATAAGTATATTTAAGCTTATACTTATGGGCAATTTACCCTCCCTACTTAAACATCTAAATTACTGAACAAATATGTCAAACAACAGTTTTCAGACACTGTGGGACAGGCAGCTCAGCAAGGCAATCTCTGAGAGAAGGGAAATAAATGAGAGAGTCCAAACTCACTGCCTCGAGAAAGTTTCAAGGCCTCAGTGTGGAGAGGTAAAACCCAAACAGAGCCTCTGTTCTTTCTTAGTTGAGAAGACAACAATTTTTGTTGTTGTTGTTGTTTAATTTTTTAAAAAATGAATTTATTTATTTTAATTGGATGTTAATTACTTTACAGTATTGTGGTGGTTTTTGCCATACATCAACATGAATCAGCCATGGGTGCACATGTGTCCCCCCATCCTGAAACCCCCTCCTACCTCCCTCCCCACCCATTCCTC
>NW_011480239.1:0-1080 GCF_000754665.1 Bison bison bison
CCAGATGCCATGATCTTAGGTTTGTTTTTTTTTTTTTTTTAACAGTTAGTCTTAAGCCGGCTGTTTCACTCTTCTCCTTCATCCTCAAGAGACTCTTTAGTTTCTCTTTGCTTTCTACCATTAGAGTGGATTATATTTATAACTTACAAGAATCTATTTTTGCTTATAGAGGGGTATACCTCTTTATCCAGAAAGCTTTAAAACTGAAAAAAAAAAAAAACAACTTTTTGTTAAAACATAAAAATGGTCCTGTTGTTGAAATCACATAGAGTTTTCCACTCAACATAGAAAGAGGCTGCACTTTCTGTCTATATACTTCAGTATCCCTGCATCAAGTCTGCATCCCTT
The DNA here is from genome assembly GCF_000754665.1 of Bison bison bison. Lineage (NCBI taxonomy): Eukaryota > Metazoa > Chordata > Mammalia > Artiodactyla > Bovidae > Bison > Bison bison. Next base: position 349 of record NW_011480239.1, read on the forward strand.
TTCCACACAGACTTCCTGAAAGTTCTCTGGGTTTAGGCCACAGCCCTTCCCTCCCACCTTCTAGCTCAGGGATGTTCAAGCTGCAGTTCAGTGTACTGTCACAAGGTGGCACCATCCTACCGCCACAGTCACATTTCTCTATGAAGACTTTCATTCAAAGAGCTAGAAAATCACATCCTCTTCTTCAAATGGACGGAGGAGCCTGGTAGGCTACAGTCCATGGGGTCTCAAAGAGTCGGACACGACTTCATGACTTCACTTTCACTTCTTCAAAAGCCAGCCTATATACCTATGTACACGATGACTCTAATTTTGTCTAAAAACTTGTTAGAGGTAAGAGAAGAGTGTAAAAGGAAATACTTAGCACTTGCATATGAAGACAAAACACCAGGTCACAATAGCTTGTTGGCTGTGGCCACCTGTTGAAGGGTTTGGTAAGACTGGTGGGAGGTGCAAGAGAGAAGGGGATCCAGAGCAGGGTTTTGGCGGCTCTGTCCAATGTCATGGGCAGGGTATGACATACAGGGAGTGGGAGAAGATCTGAAAAGACTCTACAGGGTGGGTGGTGATGGAGGGTGAACACCCTGCTGTCTGGGAGTGACCCCCATCTTGAAGTGTGGACACTTCAACCTACACTTACAAAGGAAGGAGATACCTCAGTGACTTCGATGTTCTTTTTGGGAAAACTGCAGGTGGTACTGCTTTACTAATATATATATAAACTTTACAAAC
>NW_011480239.1:3729-5884 GCF_000754665.1 Bison bison bison
CTTGCTTTCTCTATGATCCAATGACTGTTGGCAATTTGATCTCTGGTTCCTCTGTCTTTACTAAATCCAGGTTGTAAATCTGGACATTTTATGTCCATGTACTGCTGAAGCCTAACTTGAAGGATTTTGAGCACACTACCTTGCTAGTGTGTGAATGAATGCAATTGTATAGTATAGCGCGATTGTATACCTGCTTAAGGTGAGGTGTGTAACTTCATTCCAGTCCTGCCATTTATCTGGTGATATAGTCTTGGTGCTATGAGCCTAAGCTTCATTGTCTATCAAATGGGATTCAGGATACTTTTTTCACACAGCTATCCCAAGGATAAACTGAGAAAACATGCCCAAAGTATATGACATATAGTGGGACTTTAAGAGCACCTTAAAAGCCAAGACTCAATAATAAGTTCTGGCTGAGACAGCTAAGGCAGCATTGCAGACAGATGTTTTTTGTTGTTGATGTTGTTTCCCCTAATGAGAAGATAAATAAATTTATGCGGGAAGCAAATATTTCTCTGATATACCTTGACATCAACGTTTTAAAGATGGAAGGATCTCTAGTCTTGGGAGACTCAAAGCTCCTAAAACATGCTCCACATCATACCTGTGTGCTGGTACTAATCCAGTTTCCCACACTGGGAAGAGCGACCTCACTTTGACTCACTTGGTGATGCCTCCAGGGTACCGAGTTGTGGTGTTTGCCTAATTGCTGCTCCTGGATTGCTCTGTATGTTAATATGCCTATAGGAAAATTTGGGACAATAGTCCCAAATGGGAAAATAGTCATAAGTGGATGGGTCCTCAGATTAAGTCACAGCAGCCTTTCAGCCATGTGCTGCCTTCCTGAGAGGCACAAGTCCAAGAATTACTAGAATTTTCCAATACTTAATTGTAAATTCTTACTAATAATTTAAAATATCTATTAGAAGCCATCCTGTGCAGTGAAAGTGTTTCATTAATTCTTTTGTGAAAGAAAAAGAAGATAAAGATGGAATTGAACATAGAGGAAAATTCACGGGTTAAACCTAACAGGAGATGGCTCCTTCATATTAATTTTTAAACTTGTTCAAACTTCATGGCATTGAGGATTTTTTAAATATTTATTTATCTATTTGGCTCTGCTGGGTCATAGTTGGGGCATGTGAACTCTTAGTTGTGGTATGCAAAGTCTTAGCTATGGCACATGGGACCTATTTCTCATACCAGGGATCAAACCTGGGCCCGAGCATTGAGTCTTAGTCACTGGGCCATCTGAGAAGTTCTGGAATTGAAGATTAAAAAAACCCAAAAAACCCTCTCAGGGCTTCTAATACCTATGCAGACACAGGAGGCTCTCACTCCTTCCCTCTCTATCCCTCTTTGCCTTCAAAATATAACTTCCCCAGAGAGTTTTCTACATGCTCTATTTACATCAGAAAGTTTTCAGCATTCCCGGTAAACATTCCTCATTCTCACCAACCCCTTATCTCATTGCACTGTCAGTTATACCCCCATGATTTCAGAGAACTTGCTCTCACCAAGGTCACAAGCCACCGATTTGTCCATAGGTCCAGATATTTTGTAGAGGTATTTACATATTATTACTTAAAAAAATTAATTTTTATTGAAGGATAGATAATTGCTTTACAGAATTTTGCTGTTTTCTGTCAAACCTCAACATGAATCAGCCATAGGTATACATACATTCCCTCCCTTTTGAACCTCCCTACCATCATCCTCCCCATCCCACCCCTCCAGAGCCCCTGTTTCAGTTTCCTGAACCATACAGCAAATTCCCATTGGCTATCAATTTTACATATGGTAGTGTAAGTTTCCTTGTTATTCTTTCCATACATCACCTCCTCCCCTCTCCCCATGTCCCTAAGATTATTCTCTATGTCTGTTTCTCCATTGTTGCCCTGTAAATAAATTCTTCAGTACCATTTTTCTAGATTCCATATATATGTGTTAGAATATGGTATTTATCTTTCTCTTTTTGACTCACTTCACTCTATAATAGGTTCTAGGTTCATCCAACTAATGAGAACTGACTCAAATGTGTTCCCTTTTATGGCTGAGTAATATTCCGTTGGGTATATGTACCACAACTTCTTTATCCATTCATCTGTTGATGGGCATCTAGGTTGCTTCCATGTTCTAGCTATTGTAAATAGTG
>NW_011480239.1:8456-9430 GCF_000754665.1 Bison bison bison
TGATTTTTTCATTTTCTCCATTTTGTTTTCAAGATTTTTGATCATCTTTACTATCATTATTCTAAATTCTTTTTCAGGCAGTTTGCCTATTTCTTCTTCATTTTTTTGGACTTCTGTGTTTCTGATTTGTTCCTTCATTTGTACAGTATTTCTCTGCCTTTTTTTAAAGTTATTCTGTTTGAGGTCTCCTTTTCCCAGGCTTCAAGGAAAGTTGAATCCTTTCCTTGAAGAAGGTTGGATTCTTTCTTCCTTTTAGTTTCTGCCCTCCTAAGGTTGGTCCAGTGGTTTGTGTGAGCTTTGTATAGGGTGGGATTTGTGCTAAGTTTTTGTTTGTTTTTCCTCTGATAGGCAAGGCTGAGTGGTAATCCTGTCTGCTGATGATTGGGTTTGTATTTTTGTTTCGTTTGTTGTTTAGATGAGGCGTCCTGCACAGGGTGCTACTGGCGGTTGGGTGATGCTGGGTCTTGTATTCAAGGGGTTTCCTTTGTGTGAGTTCTCACTATTTGATACTCCCTATGGTTAGTTCTCTCGTAGTCTAGGGTCTTGGAGTCAGTGCTCCCACTCCAAAGGCTCAGGGTTTGATCTCTGGTCAGGAACAAAGATTCCACAAGTGGTTTGTTATGGCATTAAGTGAAATTAAAACAAATATCCAAAAGTGAGTAGCCAAAGATGAACCCTAGAAAAATGGCAGTTACAAAATCAGGCAAATAATAATTAAAATAATGGAATATACACATATACATATACACCCATGACCAAAGTGAAAACAGTCCAACAAAAATAAAGTACAGCAGATTGATTCAGAGAATATAGGAAATAAAAAATTATATTTACCAGTTAAGAACAAAACTAACTTAAGCACAAACTGGAAAACAAAACTAAAGCAAGGTGCCAAGTGGGGAATAAAGCAATGAGAACAAAACTAACAAATATGTTGAGAGGAAAGGAAAGAAAGAAAGAATAGATATACACAA
>NW_011480239.1:13382-14623 GCF_000754665.1 Bison bison bison
ACACCACAGTTCAAAAGCATCAATTCTTCGGTGCTCAGCTTTCTTCACAGTCCAACTCTCACATCCATACATGATCACTGGAAAAACCATAGCCTTGACTTTATGAAGCTATAAATAGGCTATTGCTTCATTGCTATTCTTATATAGAAACAGTTATGTTTATATAGTAAAACAGCTCAAAAATAAATATTATAGATACTGAGCTGTTAAGAACCCTTCTCCATAAGTAATAGGCTTTTACGGGTTTTTAATGATGTTTTCCTAAATGCATTTTTCAATTTTTATACAATGACTGTGTCTTAGATTTGGAAATGAAAATCACCCTAATGAATAAATATACATCCCCAGCCCTTTCCATAGAAAAGTGACTCAGCATCAGAATAGGGACACCTCTAACCTAAGGGACTTAGGTAATAGGGTGGACCCAGGAGTCATTTATGAATCCACCATATGACCATCCCAGTTGAGCAGCTTCAGGGAAATCACATGGGTAACAGAAGGGAATCTGTCTCTAAACAAATGTTCCATTCAACAGTTAGGAAGTGTCTCCACTTTCCAGAATTTTAACTAAGGTCTTGAGCTGAAAGTAGTTTCACAACATGCATCTCTCTGTCCTTTCCAAATAAACTCTTGAAATGAAGGCAAGCTCGTGGGTTTAACCACCCAGTTAGCCAAGCAGCTAACACCATGGAGAAAGGAAAGATTGAGAGTCTCCATGAAATTGCCCAGACCCACAGCATCCAGAGGGGAAAATGTTCAAAGGGCAGGTTTCAGGGGAAATTTTAGTTCCAGGATCATTCAGACAAAGTCCCCAGAAACAGTCCACACAGGTAAATGAAAACACCTTTGAAGTGCCTTCCTTGGGCAACTAAAAATAATCAAAGGAAAGGAAAATATGCACATGCCCAACACTTGTAATACAAAATTAGATCACATTCACGATATGAGACATCCACAAAGTCACCAAAAGGTTTAGGTGTTAGTCTGGACACAGGAAAATTCTCTCTCTGTATCACTGCCTTTTTTGACCAGGTTGTGGCTGCATCAGATTTTAGCTCTGCAGAAGTGGAAAGTGCACAAAAGCAATACATAAAAGAGTGTAGGTGAATGCTAAATTTGGGGTTAGCTTGTCATGGCAGTGCTGTGTTGTAATACACCTCACTGAGCTGATGAAAGGCGTTGAGACAACAAAGGACGAGAAAAGCCTGAGTGATCTCAGGGACGATGCAGAGATGGAACAG
>NW_011480239.1:18394-18847 GCF_000754665.1 Bison bison bison
ATCTTTGATGTCCAAGTAATTATTTTAACATTCAAGCTATCTAATGCATAGGAACTACAGTGATTATTCCCTTTTCACTTGCTGTTATAATTATTTCCCTTGACAGAAGACATAAATAGGCATTTCTTTAAAGACATAGAGAGGTTCAAAAAGCACATGAAAAGATGTTCAACATTGTTAATTATTAGAGAAATGTAAATCAAAACTACAGTGAGGTATCATCTCATTCTGGTCAGAATGGCCATCATCAAAAAGTCTACAAACAATAAATGCTGCAAAGGGTATGGAGAAAAAGGAATCCTCCTATACTGTTGGTGGAAATGTAAATTGGTACAGCCAATTTGGAGGTTCCTTAAGAAACTAAAAAAAAAAAAAAGCTACTATATGATCTTGCTATCCCACTCCTGGGCATATATCCAGAGAAAACCATAAGTCAAAAAGATACATGCAACC
>NW_011480240.1:0-1014 GCF_000754665.1 Bison bison bison
TCTCTTGCATTAGCAGGAGGATTCTTTACCACTAGGTTCCACCTGTGAAGCCCTTTCTTCACCTAATATGCTTTATCTCTACTCTTATGAATATAATCACTGTTGAATAATATTATGTGAAAAAATTTTAAATTAGCAATACAACCCCACCCCACCATATTGAGGAAGTAGTGACTTTTTCAAAATAAAATGGAAATCTTATTAAGAATGAAAGAATGTTATAAAAATATTTCAAGCTCTTCAAAATAAAGCAAGAACTAGAATTTTTCTATATTTGTCTGTTATACGCAATGACTGTTAAAAAATTGTTGCATGGCTAACAAAAAAACTGTAATAGTCGAAACCTAGCCATTAAAGATTTTTATTTTGGGGAAATAGCAAGGTAAGATGAGTTATTTATCATTCCCGGATCATAAACATTTCATCACTACTGAGTTAGATGTCTTGAGGCCTAAATGTTGCTACTCTGTTAAATTTAATAGCCATGGAAGAAGCAGTGTGACCGCTACGGCTCAATAATCATGAGATAATTAGTTAACAAAATGAAAATGACTCTGTGTCTCAGTCTCTCCTCCCATAAAAACAAAATTTGCAAACTAATGGGTTCAGTGTTTTCTTCCATTTTGTTTATGGAAGAGTGAAGAAAATATTCTCACCATATGATGGCAAATACTGCCATCTTTTCTTGAAACCACTTTAAGTCCATAGTTGCTAACTTCCACTAAGAATATGATCAGCTTTTCATGACAAGAGGATCTTGTATACCGGATCACACTTCAGTCACTCAGCAAATATTAATTGGGCATCTACTATGTAAGCTGTATCACAGAACTCAATCCACTGTGCTCTGCTTATGTCCTTACAGGTTCTTGTTCCTCTGCAAGTCTCTGAGCTTTTGAGTGCACAGATCGTCCTATTTTCACATAATACCCACTACACATGCTGACTTTGGCTTCCCAGGTGGCTCAGTGGTAAAGAACCTGCCTGCCAATGCAGGAGACACAAGAGATTCAG
>NW_011480240.1:4413-6896 GCF_000754665.1 Bison bison bison
AGGAATTGAACTGGGGTCTCCTGCATTGCAGGTGGATTCTTTACCAACTGAACTATCAGGGAAGCCCTTATATTTATATTCAATAGGTATCAAATGACTGTCAAATAATAATTAATATTCCTACATGTTTATTTTTCATTTCCATATTCATCATGTCTCAGTCCAGTAGCTCACAGTGCATGGACTGGCATGGGTCTGCTGACCACAATGAGCAGCATTAGTGTAGACAACAAAATTCACTGTCAAGGTTCTCACTCTCCAACCCTCATATTCCAACCTCCTCCTCCACCACAACAGCCTTTTCTTTCATAAGCATGCGCAAATATTTTCCTTCTTAAAACAACAATGTAGATAACCCACAGTCCCATTTCCCATACCACCATATCTTTTTATCGTTATGAACAAAGAATTTCATATCTTATCACTACATCCTTATTTACTCCTCGGTGACTTGTAATCTGTTTCCACCAGTTCAGAAAACTATTTCTGTCATCAGTACAGGAAACTGCTAGTTGCTAACTCCATGAAATACATACAGATCTCCAGCCTATGAAATGCAGACCACACCCTGCCCTTCCTCAATCCTTTGTCTCCCTTGATTTTGGGGACATGACCTTCTTTGGGTTTCCTCTTTCATCCATCCATCGTTTCTCAGGACTTCTCAGTTTCAAGGATTCTCTCCAAACAGATCACTATTTTCATTCTATAATCTCTCTTACTAAACAAACACTTCCATTCACATGCAAACATCTTTTACTGATGATTCCAAAATCTGTTATCTGGAGTCGAGATTTCTCTTTGAGCTACCTCTACTTGTCCCACCACTTGGCCCAAACTAACCTCATTCTAACTCCACCACTTGGTAATGCCACTTTATTCATGTTCCTTAATTTTTTGATTTTCAGTATTTGTATCTGTATAATGGGTATAATATCTGACTCCGGATTGTTGTACAGATTAAATGATATGATGTAGGTAGGAACATATAGTAGCACCTGACCACAGTCCTCAATACACATCAGGTATTACTAGTATTATCTACTTCCTCCTGGATTTTCTTCTCACATTAGTCTCTCATCATATTGAATATGGCTAATATCATATCAGATTGTTATCTCTCCCTCCTTTCCTTTCATACTTTGACAAATATTCACTGAGTTCCTGCTATATGCCAGGCAGTATGTAAGGTGCTGGGAATAAAACAATGACTAAGAAAGATCGTTCCAAGCAACCTTAACGTCCATCAACAGATGAATGGATAAAGAAGATGTGGTATACGGACATCCCTGGTGGTCCATTGGTTAAGTTTCTATGCTTCCACTGCAGGAAGCCTGGGTTCAGTCTCTGGTCAGGGAACTAAGATCCTGCATACCACACAGTATGGCCAAAAATAAAGATGTGTGGTGGGGGGAGGTGTACAAAATGGAATACTACTCAGCAAAAAAAAGAATAAAAATTTGCCATTTGCAGCAACATGGATGTACCTACTACTACTACTACTACTAAGTCACTTCAGTCGTGTCCGACTCTGTGTGACCCCATAGACGGCAGCCCACCAGGCTCCCCTGTCCCTGGGATTCTCCAGGCAAGAACACTGGAGTGGGTTGCCATTTAGGTATTGTCATACTAAGGGAAATAAGCCAAGACAAATATGCTACTGCTTCTATGTGGAATCTAAAAAAATGATACAAATGAACTTACTTACAAATCAGAAACAGATTCACAGACAGAAAAAACAAACTCATGGTTACCAAAGGGGAAAGGTGGGGGGTGGGGGGCACAAATTAGCAGTTTGGGATTAAAAGATCTATTGTATAGCACAGGGAACTATACTCAACATTTTATAATAATCTATAAGGGAAAACAATCTGAAAAAGAATACACACACACACATGACTGAATCACCATGCTGTATACCTGAAACTAACTCCATATTGTAAATTAACTATACTTCAATAAAAAAATAAATCTTTAAAAGACAGTCCCCACCCCCATTGAGTTTATACTCTAATGGTAATATACATGATAACTAATTAATACAGTACAGAAAGTTGAATGCCATCTTTTTATTCTTCTCCCCTTACCCTTGTTCTGTGTGTTTTGACTTTCATGAGTGATAAAACGCTTCCCACTTTTTCTCCTTATTATCTCTGAAGTCTATTCCTTCCTTGAGCTCTGCGCTGAGCCATATGTAGATGTTTACATTCAGATTCATATTAGTTAAAATTAAATAAAATTTAGAAAGTCCATTCCCTAGTCCCAGTGGTCATATAAGAACTTAGTAGAAATATGACTCATTGGAATATAACTGACTCATTGGAAAAGACCCTTATGCTGGGATACATTGAAGGCAGGAGGAGAAGGGGATGGCAGAGGATGAAATGGTTGGATGGCATCACCGACTCAATGGACATGAGTTTGAGCAAGCTCCAGGAGTTAAGTGATGGACAGGGAAGCCTGGTGTGCTTCAGGCCATGGGGTCA
>NW_011480240.1:10275-11358 GCF_000754665.1 Bison bison bison
TGCCCTCCTCCAAAGGATCTTCCCAACCCAGGGATTGAACCCAGGTCTCCCGCAGTGCAGGCAGATTCTTTACCATCTGAGCCACCAGGGAAGCCACCCCAGTCTGTGGTAACTTGCTATGGAAATTCAATTTAATATGTTATTTATAATAAATAGAATGCAAATTAAAATGCCAATGAAGTACAATTTCATACTCACCAAATAAGTAAAAATTTAAATGTTTTTATAAAGATAGTAATGAGGGTGTCCTTGGTAGCTCAGTGGTAAAGAACCTGCCAGCCAATGCAGGAGACATGGGTTCAGTCCCTGATCGGGGAAGATTCCACATGTCATGGAGCAATTAAGCCCATGCACCACAACTAATGGGCTTGTGTGCCACAACTACTGAAGCCCGAGTGCACTACAGCCCGCACTCCCAAACAAGAGAAGCCACCTCAACGAGAAGCCTGAACACTGCAGTGAAAAGTAGCTCCCACTTGCTGCAAATAGAGAAAGCCCACGCACAGCAACAAAGACCGAGTGCAGCCAATAATAAATAAATAAAATTACTTTTTAAAAAGATAGCAATGAGACAAATTCCTAAAAAGCACTTTGCCAATATCTTTAAATTTTGATGATCTTCACCCCCTATGACTCAGGAATTTTACTCTGTTATAAATTATGTAGAGAAATTCCTGCACACAGGCACAAGAGCTAGGCATAAAATATGTTTTCTACTACACTGTTTGATGTGGCAAAATATTTGAAACATAGTTTGTTGTGTGATTTAACAGTGGTATGTTTATACCATGAAATTTTATGTAGCAGTGAAAATGAATAAACTCTTAAAACCCTTCCCTATAGTGGAGAACCATCTGCAAAGGCCAGTGGTGGCCACTTTCATTTACTGCCCATTTCTTCATCTTTATCCTCAGTGCTATATATTTTTATCAAAGAATGTGGGAAAGACTTTCACACTCAGAATGAAAGGAATTCTATTTTAATATGACCTGCCCTACCTACTAATTTCCTGGCCACAGGCAATATATTAAATTATTCTGATCCTTACAGTGACCACAGGGCTTCCCTTGTGGCTCAGTTGGT
>NW_011480241.1:0-1299 GCF_000754665.1 Bison bison bison
CTGGTTTCCTTTAGGATTGACTGGTTTGATCTCCTTGCAGTCCAAGGGACTCTCGAGTCTTCTCCAGCACTACAGCTCAAAAGCATCAGTTCTTTGGTACTCAGCTTTCTTTATGGTCCAACTCTCACTTCCATACATGAGTACTGGAAAAACCATTGCTTTGACTATATGAACATTTATTGGCAAAGTAATGTCTCTGCTTTTTAATGGCTGTCTAGGTTGGTCATAGCTTTTCTTCCAAGGAGCAAGCATCTTAATTTTATGGATGCAGTCACCATCTGCAGTGATTTTGGAGCCCAAGAAAATAAAGTTTGTCACTGTTCCCATTGTTTTCCCATCTATTTGCCATGAAGTGATAGGACCAAATGCCATGATCTTAGTTTTTTGAATGTTGAGTTTTAAGCCAACTTTTTTAGTCTCCTCTTTCAGTTTCATAAGAAGATCTTTAGTTCCTCTTCACTTTCTGCCATAAGGGTGGTGTCATCTGCATATCTGAAGTTATTGATACTTGTCCAGGAAATCTTGATTCCAGCTTGTGCTTCATCCAGTCCAGCATTTTGCATAATGTACTCTGCATATGTTAAATAAGCAGGGTGACAATATACAGCCTTGACAGACTCCTTTCCCAATTTTGAACCAGTTCATTGTTACATGTCCAGTTCTAACTGTTGCTTCTTGGCCTGCAAACAGATTTCTCAGGAGCAGGTAAGGTGGTCTGGTATTCCCATCTCTTTAAGAATTTTCCACAGTCTGTTGTGATCCACAGTCAAAGGCTTTAGCATAGTCAATGAAGCAGAAGTAGATGTTTTTCTGGAATTCTCTTGCTGCTTCTATGATCCAACGGATGTTGGCAATTTGATCTTATTCCTCTGCCTTTTCTAAATACAGCTTGAACATCTGGAAGTTCTCAGTTCACATACTGTTGAAGCCTTGCTTCAATAATTTTGAGTATTATTTTGCTAGCGTGTGAGATGAGTGCAATTGTGCGATAATTTGAATGTTCTTTGGTGTTGCATTTCTTTGGGATTGGAATGAAAACTGACCTTTTCCAGTCCTGTGGCCACTGCCACAGGTTTTCAAATTTTTCAAGTTTTCCAAATTTGCTGGCATATTGAGTGCAGCACTTTCACAGCATCATTTTTAAGGATTTGACATAGCTCAGCTGGAATTCTATCACCTCCACTAGCTTTGTTTGTAGTGATACTTCCTAAAGCCAATTTGACTTCTCACTCCAAGATGTCTGGCTCTAGGTGAGTGATCACACCATCATGGTTATCTGGGTCATTATGATCTTTTTTG
>NW_011480241.1:4030-5685 GCF_000754665.1 Bison bison bison
GCGTGGGTTGCCATTTCCTCCTCCAGGGGATCTTTCTGATACAGGGATTGAACGCATGTCTCCTGTGTCTCCTGCACAGCAGGCTGATTCTTTACCACTTGAGCCGTTGGCCGAGTCCCCATTGGGCATCTAGTCAGACTTTTAGTCACAGCCCCACCGGTCCAACTGACCCCTAGTACTGGTTCCACTTTGATTGTATTATTTTTCAATAATTCTTTACCCAGGCATGGCAGTCATTAGCCTTTTGGAAAAGCAAGACAATAATTTAACTACTTTATAAAGCTTTCCATGTTATATTTTACATAAGGATATTTAATGAAATAGGGAAAATGTTTTTGATATATTCTTAATATTCTAAAAGTAACTATCTAAACCTTGTATACATTTTTAATACATGTGTCTCACACACACACACACGTATCCACACATACTTTCATAGAAAAAAGACTGAAACCCTATATATAAAAATTTTAACAGTGGTTTTGTTTTAATCATAGGGTAACGAATACAGGTTTCTTCACCTTGCTCTTTATTATCTATAATGAGCTTTTTTTTCAGTTTTTAATTTTAAAAAATATTTATTTTTTAATTGAAGGATAATTGCTTTACAGAATTTTGCTGTTTTCTGTCAAACCTCAACATGAGTCAGCCATAAGTATACACATGTCCCCTCCCTCTTGAACTTCCCTCCCATCTCCCTCCCCATCCTACCTGTCTAGGTTGATACAGAGTCCCTCTTTAAGTTCCCTGAGACATACAGCAAATTCCCATTGGCTATCTATTTTACATATGGTAATGTAAGTTTCCATGTTACTCTCTCCATACATCTCAGCTTCTGCTCCCGTCTCCCCATGTCCATAAGTCTGTTCTCTATGTCTGTTTCTCCATTACTGCCCTACATAAATTCTTCAGTACCATCTTTCTAGATTCCATATATATGCATTATTATACAATATTTATCTTTCTCTTTCTGACTTACTTCAGTCTGTATTATAGGCTCTAGGTTCATCCACCTTATTAGACCTGACACAAATGCATTCTTTTTGTGGCTGAGTAATATTCCATTGTATATATGTACCAAAACTTCTTTATCCATTCATCTGTTGATGGATACCTAGGTTGCCTCCATATTCTAGCTATTGTAAATAATGCTGCAATGAACACTGGGGTACATGTGTCTTTCTCAATTTTGGTTTCTTTAGGGTATATGCCTAGGAGTGGGATTGCTGTGTCATATGATGGTTATATTTCTAGTGTTTTAAGGAATCTCCAAACCATCTTCCATAGTGGTTGTATCAATTTACATTCCCACCAACAGTGTAAGAAGTTACCCTTTTCTCCACACCCTCTTCAGCATTTATTGTTTGTAGACTTTTTGATGATGGCCATTCTGACCTGTGGGCAGAAATCCCTTAGAAGAAATGGAGTAGCCATCATAGTCAAGAAAAGAGTCCGAAATGCAGTACTTGGATGCAATCTCTAAAACGACAGAATGATTTCTGTTTGTTTCTAAGGTAAACCATTCAATATCACGGTAATGCAAGTCTATGCCCCGACCAGTAACACTGAAGAAGCTGAAGTTGAATGATTCTATGAAGACCTACAAGACCTTTTAGAACTAACACCCAAAAAAGATGTCCTTTTCATTACAGGGG
>NW_011480241.1:6068-6960 GCF_000754665.1 Bison bison bison
AAGGAGAAAAGGAAAGATATACCCATTCAAATGCAGAGTTCCAAAGAAGAACAAAGAGAGATAAGAAATCCTTCCTCAGTGATCAATGCAAAGACATAGAGGAAAAAAATAGAATAGGAAAGACTAGAGATCTCTTCAAGAAAACTAGAGATACCAAGGAAGCATTTCATGCAAAGATGGGCTCAATAAAGGACCGAAATGGTAGGGACCTGACAGAAGCAGAAGATATTAAGAAGAGGTGGCAAGAATATGCAGAACTGTACAAAAAAGATCTTTATGACCCAGATAATCACAATGGTGTGATCACTCATACTCACCAGAGCCATACATCCTGGAATGTGAAGTCAAGTGGGCCTTAGGAAGCATCACTGGGAACAAAGCTAGTGGAGGTGATGGAATTCCAGTTGAGCTATTTCAAATCCTAAAAGATGATGCTGTTAAAGTGCTGCACTCAATATGCCAGCAAATTTGGAAAACTCAGCAGTGGCCACAGGACTGGAAAAGGTCAGTTTTCATTCCAATCCCAAAGAAAGGCAATGCCAAAGAATGCTCAACCTACCACCCAATTGCATTCATCTCACACCCTAGTAAAGTTATGCTCAAAATTCTCCAAGCCAGGCTTCAGCAATACATGAACCGGGAACTTCCAGATGTTCAAGCTCATTTTAGAAAAGGCACAGGAACCAGAAATCAAATTGCCAACATCCAATGGATCATCAAAAAAGCAAGAGAGTTCCAGAAAAACATCTATTTCTGTTTTATTGACTATGCCAAAGTGGAAAATTCTGAAAGAGATGGGAATACCAGGCCACCTGACCTGCCTCTTGAGAAACCTGTATGCAGGTCAGGAAGCAACAGTTAGAACTGGACATGGAACAACAGACTGGTTCCA
>NW_011480241.1:8831-11526 GCF_000754665.1 Bison bison bison
CCATCTGTATGACTTCTTTGGAGAAATGTCTGTTTAGGTCTTTTTCCCATTTTTTGATTGAGTTGTTTGTTTTTCTGGCATTGAGTTGTATGAACTGCTTGTACATTTTGGAAATTAATCCTTTGTCAGTTGTTTCATTTGCTATTATTTTCTCCCATTAAGAGGGTTGTCTTTTCACCTTGCTTATAGTTTTGTTTGCTGTGCAAAAGCTTTTAAATTTAATTAGGTCCCACTTGAAGAATTGATGCTTTTGAACTGTGGTGTTGGAGAAGACTCTTGAATGTCCTTTGGACAGCAAGGAGATCCAACCAGTCCATCCTAAAGGAAATCAGTCCTGAATATTCATTGGAAGGACTTATGCTGAAGCTGAAATTTGGCCACCTGATGTGAATAATTGACTCAATGGAAAAGACCCTTTGCTGGGAAAGATTGAAGGCAGGAGATAAAGGGGACAACAGAGGATGAGATGGTTGGATGACATAACCAACTCTATGGACATGAGTTTGAGTAAGCTCTTGGAGTTGGTGATGGACAAGGAAGCCTGGCTGAGTGACTGAACTGAACTGTTTGCTTTTGGTTTTATTTCCATTACTCTAGGAGATGGGTCATAGAGGATATTGCTTTAATTTATGTCATCAATTGTTCTACCGGTTTTCCCCCAAGGGTTTCATAGTTTCTGGTCTTACATTTAGGTCTTTAATCCATTTTGAGTTTATCTTTGTGTATGGTGTTAGGAAGTGTTCTAATTTCATTCTTTTACATGTAGCTGTCCAGTTTTCCCAGCACCACATATTGAAGAGGCTGTCTTTGTCCCATATTCATACAGCCTCTGCAATACACAGCCTCTTCAATCAGTGGTGCACCATACTGTCTTGATGACTGTAGCTTTGCAGTATAATCTGAAGTCAGGAAGGTTGATTCCTCCTGCTATAATGAGCATTTTTAACAAAATTTTCTAACAGAAGAGTTAAAACTATAGTTATCATCTTAATGTTTGCTCACTGTGGCCAAAAGCATGCTCCTCCTACCTGTGACATTACAGAATATTCCTTTTGTGGCCCAGCATGTATCAGTCACCACTGTCTTCAACTTCTTCTCTAAGCACTTCTCCCAGGGAGATGGTGGCAAGGAGCTGGTGATCAAGGTAGGTCATCCAAGAAAGGAATAGAAATCTTAGCAATGTACTCAAATAGCATTTTTCCTGTGAAGACATAAAGGTAACACCACTGTGATGCTCTCTGTTTTAATGGAATGGGCATGACATAAAAGTGCTTGAAATTCAAGCCACCCTTTGTGGCTGCTGTGCAGAGTTTTAGGGGTAAAATATCCTTTGCAGTATGAAACATAGATTGATATCTTCTGTAAAGCAGCAGAGACCAATTCACAATCACAGTGGAAGAGTAGACTTACTGAAAACTGAATGTGTACAAAACACAGGTATCCAGTGAGCAGATCATGTAGAATGAAACCACGCCTATTGAACTCTATTCAGGAGACATAAGATGTATAGGCATATTAAGGGTAATATATAGAAATAGTTGGGAAGGAATAATGAATATCAATGAGCTTTGTAAGCATGAAAACCTATATAAACTCAAAGGAGTTGCTACCAGTAGATTTTTTGGTGCACTCATTCTCATAAACTTCAGTGCGTATCTGAACCTCCAATGGATAGAAAACAGTCAGGTTCCCAGACTTTCTTCTCAGAATTTATCCCTCAAAAGGTTTAAGGTATAACCCAGAAACCTGTATTTGTGTGATTTTTATGCCTGTTTTTTTTTTATGGACTGCACCTTGAGAAAGCGTGGTATAGTGGTTAAGAACCTGGATCATGGAGACAGAAAAAAAAAAAAAAAACTGTTTAAATTATGACTGTGCCATTTACTAGTTGTGTGACGATATGCAAGTTACCTGAAAACTCTGAGCCTGTTTCTTCATCTTCAAATACAAGAACTTATATCATAGCATGCCAGAGAGGAGTGTGATCATTCATGAAAAGCTGCTAGTACAAAGAAACCCTCAACAAATTTTAGCTACCACACTAAACCAACACTACCATCATTGTTAAGGTTTATGGTAAATGTTAAAAGGGTGGCAAGGATACACTATGTTATAAGCATTGGAAGAGATGAAAGATAACTTCTTTCCAGAATGGTCAAGGAAGATGTAACTTGAATTGAGCCTTGAAAACATGAAGATTTAACCTGGTACGGATAAGAGAAGATGAACAAAAAGAGTGTAGAAATCAAACTTCAACTACTCCCTAACTGTTCCAAGGTCCAGGCCTGAAGGAAAGCAGACCACATAGTCCTAATAGACCTAGCTACCATCAAGACAAAATCCTGGACAAATCTGTAGTTGAAACGTGATGGGGAACAGAAACTCGGAGACCTTCTATTCCTTTGACTGGAAATTAACTCTAAGGCCAATTTGACTATTTAGGCAGAGCTGAAAGTAAAATTCTGTGCTATGTAACTGAGTGACTCATTACCCACCAAAATAAAAGCCATAGAATCTTACCACCATTGAGATGTTTTCACCCTAATGGACTGGTGGGGTCACAGGACTGGTCTGATTCTTAGATTTGCTGTTAACCAGCTGTAAGACTTATGGACAGCTTCTTAGCAGGTCTTCAGACTCTTTCCTCAAGTGCGAACTATTGCTGTAATGTCTGTCATGAGTTTATACTTTTGAG
>NW_011480241.1:13054-14659 GCF_000754665.1 Bison bison bison
AAAAGAATTGGATCTGAACACAGGAAGTCTGGCTCCAGAGTCCATGTGCTTAAATACTACATTTTTTTTTTAAAGAAATTGTATTCAGTTTAAACAGTAACAATGAAGGACATATGATGGGTTCTGATATCAACTTGTAGTTTTCCTTCTCTAGAGAAGGAACATGACTCCGTCTGTTTTGTGTGCCTGATATTCCTCTAACCTCTCTCTGACTTCATAGGGGTGCCCTCTTTCTGCTTCAAGATTTGGAATCAAGTGGCCTAACCTGTTAAAAATGGAGCTTACAGCCTTTAGAAAGAGTGAGCTCCATCCTTCTGCTATTGTTTTCTTACATTCAAGCAAAGCAAGTGACTGGCTCAAGGAGAGCTTTGGTGTGTTGTGAAATACATGCCCAAGAGAGGAAGTTCAGTTCAGTTCAGTTGCACAGTTGTGTCCAACTCTTTGCAACCCCATGGACTGCAGCATGCTAGACTTCCCTGTTCATCACCAACTCACGGAGCTTACTCAGACTCATATCCATCGAGTCGGTGATGCCATCCAACCATCTCATCCTCTGTCGCCTCCTTCTCCTTCTATCTTCAATCTTTCCCAGCATCAGGGCCTTTTCCAATGAGTCAGTTCTTAGCACCAAGTGGCCAAAGTATTGGAGTTTCAGCCTCAGCATCAGTCCTTCCATTGAACATTCAGGACTGATTTTCTTTAGGATGGACTGGTTGGATCTCCTTGCAGTCCAAGGGACTCTCAAGAGTCTTCTCTAACGCCGCAGTTCAAAAGCATCAATTCTTTGGTGCTCAGCTTTCTTTACAGTCCAACTTTCACATCCATACATGACTACTGGAAAAACCATAGCTTTGACTAGACAGACCTTTGTTGGCAAAGTAATGTCTTTACTTTTTAATATGCTGTCTAGGGTAGTCATAGCTTTTCTTCCAAGGAGCAAGAGAGGAAAGACAAGTGATTTTTATAAAATTCATCAGTTAAAGGGATAGAAGATAGTAGCTTAGAGCTGAAGGTATATTCATCTCCATGGCTCTGACTATTACCTTTGCAGCACTGTGGGCAACTGTGTAGTTATTCCATGCCCCTCTTGGGGTAGCAGTTTTATCTCCTAGACAGGGAGGTAGACTAAGGTATACATGATTTGCTACCTGAAGCTTGCTTTCCAGAAGTCTATAGATGATGAGAGGGGAGTTGCTTGAGAAAGTGTTGGCCCATAACCTCTCAAGAGGATGCAATTGCATGGGGGAGGCAGTGTGGCATTATCATCTGGAGTTTAGGGTGGAGTCAGGTTGCTTAGGTTTGAATCTAGGCTCTAATACATGGTGGCTTCATGGTGGGGAGCTTTTTGCATTGCCCAACTTTGCCTTGGGCTTCCCTAGTGACTCAGACAGTAAAGACTCCACCTGAAATGCAGGAGATCCCTTGGGGAAGGGAATGGCTACCCACTCTAATATTCTTGCCTTGAGAATTCCATGGACGAAGGAGCCTGGTGGGCTACAAACCATGGGATCACAAGGAGTCAGACATGATTGAGCAACTAACACTTTCACTTCAGCTTCCCCGGTGGCGCTAGTGGTAAAGAACCCACCTGCCACCGGAGACATA
>NW_011480242.1:0-4235 GCF_000754665.1 Bison bison bison
GCATCACCGCCTCAATGGACATGAGTTTGAGTGAACTCTGGGAGATGGTGATGGACAGGGAAGCCTGGCGTGCTGAGATTCATGGGGTCACAAAGAGTCGGACACAACTGAGTGACTGAACTGAACTGAACTGTGATCTTTTTAAATAACTTCAAATACAGGCTAACTTTAACACACATGGAAATAATTCTCCTCCCACCCCAATGATACACCCGACCTCAAAAATATAACTTTTCTTTTGGGAGCTACTGAAGAATTCTTGCCAGAGTTTCACTTTCCAAAGGCACGATTTTGAAGTGAATGACAAATACTCTAATATTTACGTCCTTTAAACACAACCTGGCTAACAAAAATACATATTTGTTTTCTCCAGTACTTTTTCCATATTTCTCTCCAAAGACCTGAAGGGATGGTTTGGTTTTACAGTCATCATAAATTTATGATACTGAACTTGTGACCCAATGTGGATGAGACCCAGAATGATATCCAACATGAAAAGGCAGAATTCACTCAGTTCTACAAAACTGTGTTCTTTCGGAAATCCTGAAAAATGTTCTCCTCTCTAAGTGCCATCAAAATATTTTATTTTTATAGTTTAACCAGCCCTAATAAATACATACTGTATAGTTTTGTGCCTATCAGTTACAGATGAATAATTCTAAGATGTGATATCACAAGATTCAATATCATTTTATTAAACAGAACTTCATCACCTAAACTAGTTGTGCCTATAGAACTCATCGTAAAGCTTCCATTACTCAAACTACTCCTTATGAGAGCTAACACATAACAGACATTTAAAAATAAAGACTGACATCTCAAATATTCTCTATTTTGAAACCTTTGACATGTGACCCTTCCAGTCACAAAGCAAAGAAAAAGCCAAGAGCACCTAACTTAAGTGGATTTATAGAAACAAATTATATGTATACATACATATACATTGAATGTATGCATATGACATAGGATAAAGACAACAGACATGCAGCAAAGCAAAACCCATAAAATGTTTGAAGATAAAACTATATAATTACACATGACATCTCATATAGGGCATTTCTCTACCATTTGCCATCTGTATTAAGGAGTATTTTTATTTCTCTCACCAAAGGAGGTATTTTATCCTCTTTTACTTCAGAGTAGGCATAGATACCTTCAAAAAACTCTTTAAAAGCTGATTCCTGCTTGAAGATTGATTTCCCTACCATAATTTTCATTATTCAGAAAAGATATCTTCTATGAAACGTGGATTTCATATGCTCTCAATTTCAGATACCACTGTATATGCACTCACTGGTAGTAGAAATCCAACTGACTATATCATGTTTTTATAAATGGAACAAGTTGGCTTAAATTGGACCAATTTTAGGAGACTTTTCCATTGCCTACTTTCCATGACAGTTCTCCAGCTCACAGCTTTTTGTATCTGAAATAAAGAACTTTTACAGCAACAGTTAGCATAGACCTGTTATCTATAAAGAGGAAATTTTTCATAACTTAAAAATAAGAATGAACTATTTTCAAACTACAATAAGTTAATACTCACGACTGTGTTCACTTAAAGAGAAAAAAGCACAATACAGAGTCCCTGACTTGTTGGATGGGAGTCAGAATCAGAATTAATGTTACGTGCTTACTTCTCTGATGCCTGCTTCTATTAGTGTACAAAAGAATTTGATCATAAGAAAGGAAATTTGTATTAAAAACACCAGCCAGAAGAGACAAAAGAAACAGCTACTCACAGAAACAATGTGTGTCTGATTGTTTTTTCTGAAAACAGAAGCATAGAAAATCAATGCTGCCACTTCAATGAAGGAAGAGAAAGGGGTGTCATTTCACATACATGAAATGATAGAACAAGGAAGGTCAATCAGTATTAATAAAAACAACGGTGGAAAGAGATGCTGCTAATTACTGCAGAAACATTCATGACAACCAAGAATTCAAAATTAGTTCAGCTAACCTAAGTCAGAGTCCACTGACACTTCATGGCCACAGATTTTCTGCTTGTTTTATGGGGAAAAGAAATATGGGGTGGGAGTGAGAGAAGAGGTTGGAGCCAAGGGGGATTAAGAAACAAACAGAAGGAAGAATTTGTTACCTTGAAAAAAATTTATCATAGGCCTGCTTCCTGAAAAAGTCTGTGGTATTCCTCCCATAGAGCTCACAGATGGAGAAGGGTAATGGACTGGAAGCTGAACTAGGAGATACACAATCTTCACATAAACCAACCGAAGTGGTCACACCAAACAAAAAGCAGCACTGAAGCATGCTGCCGACAGACTGCAAGAATATCAATGCTGATCACATTCCTAGAGGAAACTGAACTCAGTTGGAAACAGACAAGAAATCCAACGTTTCCAGTGATGCTGATGTATTTTTTTAGCGAGGTCATTAAAACTGTACGGTTCAAAGGCACACCCTTCCTTTATGGTACATTATCCTCGTAAGGGCCAGGTGGTCCCATAACCAGCAAGGTACACATCAGTGTTATAGGGGAAGGAAGGCTGATACGCTATAGCACTTAGCACAGTGACTCACATGCTCTCTAAATATCTCTGGGAGGGCGGAAGGATGTACAGAATAAAGATGTTTAGAGAAAAAGAAGATCATTAAACAGTTTGGGAGTAAGTTTTTAAGTAAAGGTAACGACAGTGGAATTATTTACGCTTAGATAAAATGGAGAAAACATTTCATAAGTCTTCCAGGATACTATGGGCTTCCTTGGTGGCCAAGACAGTAAAGAATCTGCCTACAATGCAGGAGACCTGGGTTCGATCCCTGGGTTGGGAAGATCCCCTGGAGAAAGGAGTGGATACCCACGCCAGTATTCTTGCCTGGAGAATTCCATGGACAGAAGAGCCTGGCGGGCTAGAGTCCATGGAATCGCAAAGAGTCAGACACGACTGAGCGACTAAGCAGCTAATGTTACAAATAAAATATTAAGAGACATTTTTTCCTTCCTCCATCCAAATGTTTTGATACTGAGTCCCTAGATAACACTCCCTAATTCACAACTGACAATAAATGGAGATTTCTGTAATGTTAATCCAAAATTCTTGAGATGATGAGAAAAATACATAGGTGGAAGTCTTTACAGGCTGCAATTTTGAATTCAGACTTAAGGAAGGATTACTGTATATATACTACACCTAGAGTAAAGTGAATAAAACGTAGCCTAGCAAGAATTTTTGCCTCACATGCAAATAACTATTTGAAATTAGTCTACCAGGAGCTACTTCTAAAGTATTTGAGAAGTTTAGTCTCAGGAAGTTTAAAGGCTTCCTCAGGCAATCTTGTTTACAAATTAACAGAATTCTGAATTAATGAGGTCTAACTGTGATCTGTAGGGATTGGGGGCAGGAGGAAAAGGGGACGACAGAGGATGAGATGGCTGGATGGCATCACTGACTTGATGCACATGAGTTTGGGTGAACTCCAGGAGTTGGTGATGGACAGGGAGGCCTGGAGTGCTGCATCTCATGGGGTCACAAAGAGTCGGACATGACTGAGCGACTGAACTGAACTGAACCTCCAGAAAGGCCTTTACCCTGGCCCACATGAATACGTGTTCAAAATGGATAGTTCTCAAACATGACTTCTAATTTTGCCAAGGCCTTAACATAAATCCTTGCTAAATAAAACCCCATAATGCACATCACTCCAATTACTGCATCAAAGAGTTTTTCTTCATTTATGCTTAAAAATCAGTGGATTACTTAGCTTATTAGATACTGTAGCACTACCCCACCCCCTGGTAAACCAGTTAATATTTTATCTATCTCCTCTCCAACTTCCCAGTACACTAATTATAATGATTTCATGGATTTCATACAATCAGTCTTGTTCTCTCCATTGAAAAGCTATCCCCACAGATCTTGCTACTCTCTGTGAAGTAGGCCTTATTTCCTCCAGTTATTTCATACTATTACTTTAAAATCTTTCTCCTCTATTGATTCACTTCCAATAACATTAATGTAAGTTCTACTTTCCCTTCCTGTTGTTTGTCCTTCTCCCATACATGGCTTCATCCCTATATGCATGCAAATTCACGATCAAAGCAGCTCTGCATTTTCCTCTTCTGTTTACATCCCTACTGACTGGCACGATTCTTCATTGTTTCTACCGTAATTCAACCCTGAGTACTTTTTAGCAAATTTCAGTGTCATGAATCTTGCCAAGATTTCAAAATTTCTCCAATCATTTGGGCTTAAATGCATAGCTAGAAGAGAATT
>NW_011480242.1:4335-4884 GCF_000754665.1 Bison bison bison
TAAACACTGAAACAGACCATGAGGAAAAACAAGACATAAAATATCTATGTCTCAAAATCTCAAATAAGATGGAAAACCACAACTCATATATGATTTAGGTGTAGGGATACCTAAGCAGATGGCTGCATTGAGGGGCTTATTTATTCAAGGTCTAAGGTCCTACAAAATACTCATCCAGCTACATGTCTCAAATTTTGCTAAGAAAATTTTTAGATTCTTGTAGAATGAAGATAAAATTCATTAAAGCAAAGCCAAGTCAAGATATTATCCCAAACGACTCAATATTTTATTCAGTTTGAGCTCCTCTTGGGGAAAAGATGGAATCTGTAATTTAATAAGGCCTTTGAGGGGTGAAGGGGTGAGACTGACCCATCTTCCTGCCTTTCCTTAAAGCTGATGCCAGGTTGCCTCTAGAAAAGAGGAGGGAAATTATTAGAAAATTTACTGAATCTGGCATATTGTTCAACCAACTAGGTGCAATCAACTGCTATGGGTATTAACTTTACTTTTGAGAACACATAGCTCAAATGGCGGAGAAGGCAATGACAC
>NW_011480242.1:7939-10046 GCF_000754665.1 Bison bison bison
ATGAACAGATAGGAGTCAAGAATCTCCATTAGTCCTTGTGACTTTAAAAGTCTGGAACTTTTTACCAACTAGGCAAGTGAAGGGAAAATAGCTCTGAATTCCACAGTTATTTCTTCTTTCCTCCTATTCTTCTCATGCATTCATTTTCCCTTGCAGCCAACTAGTCATTTCTGGTAGCTTTGCTTTTGACTCTCTTCTATCATGATGGTGTTGTGTTTATAGATTTGATATTATGGTTGCAAAACAGCTCTTTTGGCAAAAAGAGGTTCCCTAGTATGAAAGGATCAGTTTCTTCCTTGTTCCTTATAAAATAAGATGATAGGTTGAGTCCTGGGCAATGATTTAAAATTTTAAATCCACAGATTCTTTTTTTCTAACACGTCAAGACGTCAAATACTATTTTAGTAACCTAATATTGACCCTCACAAAAGCTGCACCTCCATAGCCATTTAACAAACATTTATTAAGCCTTTCTCTGTGTCAGGCATTAGGCTGGGGGCTATGGGAGATGCAGAAATGATTAAGATATGGGCCTGGTTGTCAGTGAGCTTATGATTTATTTAGCGGCTGTGGCACTGAGCCCAGTACTATATAAAACATATTAGCAAGGCAATCTTTGTTCTGTCACAACTGGAGCCACGAGTCCTCAACATGTATATGTGGTTTTGACTAGAAGTTGTACATTCAGTAGGTGCTGAAAGCCACATGTCAAAAAACTGAGCTGCTTTAAAAAAGCTAAACCCATTAGTAGTCAAAGAAATTTAAGTTAAAACAATGAAATTCCATCATTCTCCTAGCAAATTGGCAAAGATATAAAAAGATAAACTGCAATGACAACAGTGTGGTGAGATGGGTACTCATACACTGTTAGTGGAGATGGTAAATAAAGTATAGTGCATCCATAAGAAACCACGGTACAACCACAAAAGTGAATTCTATACAACCATTAAAAATAAACTTTTTAAGAATGTGTAATGATATGGTAAAATACTCATGCTGTAATATTAAGGGAATATGACAGGTATCAAACTGAATATAAGCTTAATCGCATTCTGTTAAAACAATATATTTTTCTTTGTGAATGCATAGAGAAAAAAGACTGAAATATACCAGAACGTTAACAGTAATTATTGCCAGGTAGTGTGATTACAGGTGATTTTACTGTTCTTTTTAATATTTCTCTGAATTTTCCAAATTTTCTGTAACAGTACTATTGCTTTGTAGTAATAAAAAGGTATAACAATGCATATAAAAAGGAAGAACATACACTAAAAAGTTAATAGCAATTTTCTTTGGATGGCAAGATGATAGTCTGGGTTTTATGTTCTTCATGGTTTCTATATTTAAAAAAATTTTCTAGAGTGAACATGTACTAATTTTACAGGGCCAAAACTCAACTAAGAAAAACTAGATTGTCCAAGAAGTTAGCAAAGACAAACACGAATAACCATGTGTTACTGAAGTGAGTCCATTCTACTGCCATGGACCTTTGCAATACTTTCAGGCTCTGTCTCCACTGGCTCTGGTTCAGGCCAGGTCACTTAACTCGTGTCTGTTTTAGGAAATCAATAATTACTCCATGCCTCAAAGGGATTCTGTGATGGTGAGTGTGAGAGCATTGGTGAAATGCTTTGAACTCAGGAAAGAAAGATACACAGCAAGTAGTAATGGAGATTTTCATTCTCTACTGTATGATGTTTGTTTAGATTGTCTTCCGCAGTTTCACCCACTGTCATTTCTGTTATCTATGTGCCTATTGACTCCCAGATTTCTGTCTACCACTGTCCACCCCCACGAAACGTTTCTTTTCCCCAAATACCCCTTCTTCTGCCCTATTCTTCTTGTTCTCTGGCTCGTTTTGCCTACATTTCTTGCTCACACCGGCAAATATTGTCATACCAAGTTAAATTGATTATGAATGAATCATGAACTTGATTAACCAGTTTCTCTTGAATCAATAAAAGTTTGTTTAATTAACTTGGATATGAAGTTGATAGAACTATTTTTTCAATTGCCATTCTTTGACTCCTGCTAGGTATGCTGCCACTGCTGCTAAGTCACTTCAGTCGTGTCCGACTCTGTGCGACCCCATAGACGGCAGCCCACC
>NW_011480243.1:0-1552 GCF_000754665.1 Bison bison bison
TGATTCTAGTAGAATTTAACCTTTCCATCCTCTACATTATCGTGTTCACATTTTCAGATCTGAACAACTGGGATCAAAATCTAGGGATGTTTGACAGGTCCGTGGCTTCCAGGGACTACATGATACCTTGGAATAATATCACCTGGAGGCGCACACCCATTCAACTTCCAAGGCCAACAGGAATGGTGATGCACTTAAGTATTCTTCTAACCAGGAAGGCTGTGTTCACACCTCTTTAAGTAAGGACGACACCCAACATTGAGTCGTGGAACTAGAAATTTGACCCATGGCCCAGCAACATGGTTTGCACCTCTCTCAGGGTCTCTTTCCGTGTTCTATGCGTATCTGCACAAGGATCAGTACCATGGGTAAAAACTGACTCCCTTTAGTTTTTCTCTCTTATTTTTTTCCCTAATATGTTGTGTGTCTACATTTTCTAAATTATAGCTACTCATGCTATTGGGAATATTTCAGTATTCAAAGGCTTCTCAAAATGTAGGGATCCATGTGACTCTCCAGAACCTCATGACATCATGGGAAGCACACAAGGGACACATCAGCTCGACCACTAGAAATCTCCTAAGCTCAACCAACATTGATGTTTCTTGTGAGCCTTACTCTATGCAGACACTATTCACACCGACTTTATGTGTTCAGAACCTGTCCAAACAAGACACTGCACACAGGTGGATTCCGGTAGGAGCACCAACTCTCAACTTCAGGCACTTCCAAATGTCATGTTCACCTCTCTTCCTACCACATCCTATTGAATGATGTCAAGAATTTCCCTAAACTGAGACATATTCATTCACTGCACACACAACACCTCCATCAGTCAATGGAGTTCTGCTCTTCTGTTCTATGTCTTACTGGAGTGATGAAGAGCAGCACCGGAGGAGAAGACAGGTGGACTTCTCATTTACATTACTGCAAAAATTCTTTATTTTCTCTAAAGTAGGCATTTACACTGTGAGCAAGAGACTAATGAAATCACACTGAAGATTCCTGAGACCAGGGGAATGCCAGTGTCTTCATGGCTTTTCAATAGCAGAAATAAACACACCTGGATCTCCACCATTATGCTGCATACAAAGGTCAGCACGGTGGGTCCTCTTGAGCATTTTTGACCGAAACATGCACTGGTAACATGAAACAGAATGGAGCAGCTCCTGTTTTATAGGTAACTCTACCCAGAAGGCCTCTCCGAGGAGGATCTGCCCAAGCCCCTGCTCTCTCTGAGAAGCAGCTATGATCTCTCTCCCAATCACGCCCATTACTGCACTCAGAATAATTTCCAACCCCTGGACATAACACCAAGCTGATTTTCATCCTCATCCCTCTCTGAGTGGCTGTCCACTCTTCACAACCCTATGCTTGTTTGAGATATATGGAAGTGATGAGTGAGAAAAGACGCATGTTTACTTTCTCTCTTCTCCAAATATGTACTTCTTTCCCTCTGTATGGTGTCTGTGGACACATTGTGAGGGGGGGACGAATGAAATCGTCCCAAGGATGGTAGAGGCACAGATGCCTCAAGGGTAATTATGACATC
>NW_011480243.1:3602-4974 GCF_000754665.1 Bison bison bison
CACTGCAGAAACAAACACACTTGGATCTCCACCATTATGCTCCATACAAAGGTCAGCACAGTGTGTCCTACTGAGCATTTTCAACAGAAACATGCATTAGTACCATGAAACAGAATGGAGCAGCTCCTATTTTATAGGGAACTCTATACAGAAGAGCTCGCCATGGAGGATATAGCCAAGCCCCTGCTCTCTCTGAGAAGCAGCTACGACCTGTCTCCCCATGATGCCCATGAATGCATTCAGGATATTTCCAGCCCACGGAGATAACAACGAGCTGATTTTCATCCTCATCCCTCCCTAAGTGCCTGTCCACTCTTCACAACGCTATACAAGTTTGAGATATATGGGAGTGAAGAGTGTGAAAAACAGCATCTTTACTTTCTCTCTTCTCAAAATATGTGGTTTCTGTGGTCACATTGTGAGGAGAGGACTAATGAAATCATCCCGAGGATGGTAGAGGCACAGATAACTCAAGGGTCATTATGACATCAAAGCAGGCATCGCAAGGACTCCTGTGACTCCACCCACTACACTCATCTAGAGGCCACCACAAAAGATGTTTTGTGACCTTTACTCTACCTAAAAAGTTCCATTTACACAGCATCTAAGTGCACAAAACCTATTTTGGCAGGGCAGTGCACCCAGGAGGCCTTGCAGGAGGAGCACTTGCCCTTTCACCCTAACATCCACACATACTGCTGCACATCATGCATATTCTGATGCTAAAACAAACATATATCCAACCACCATCAAAACATTGATCCTCTGTCACCCAACCTGGATCTCCTCTCCTTGAGGATATGTTCAGCTGGTCTACACATATCTAGAGATATGTGTACACAGGTAAATGGACAACAATCAAGGCAAATGTGATTCTAGTAGCATTAATTTTTTCATTCTCTACATTACACATAGTCACATTTTCAGATGTGGACTACTGAGATCATAATCGAGGTATGTTTGTCACCTAGGTGGCTTCCTGGCCCTCCTGATGTCCTGGACTAATATCATCTGGAGCCCCACATCCATTCATTGTTCGTGGCCTACCAGTCATGGTGATATCATTGCACATTATTCTACACAGAAGCCTCTGATTACAGGTTCTTTAAGTGTTTATACACTCAACATTTATCTATGCACCTAGAAAAAGCTGACCACGACTATCAAACGTGGATCACCCCTCTCACAGGATCTCATCACCTGACCTATGTGTATCTGTACCAGGATGAGATAGCTTGGATAAAAGCTCACTCTTTAGTTCCTTTTCTACTAGGAACTGTGATTCCATTATCTAACCTGTAGGTGCTGATGCTATTAGGAATACTCAAGCACTGGAAGCACTGTCAAAAGGCCAACAAACCGGCTGGCACCC
>NW_011480243.1:5074-7178 GCF_000754665.1 Bison bison bison
ATACTGCTGCACATCATGCATATTCTGATGCTACAACAAACATATATCCAACCACCATCAAAACATTGATCCTCTGTCACCCAACCTGGATCTCCTCTC
This sequence comes from Bison bison bison, assembly GCF_000754665.1. Classification (NCBI taxonomy): domain Eukaryota; kingdom Metazoa; phylum Chordata; class Mammalia; order Artiodactyla; family Bovidae; genus Bison; species Bison bison. The sequence continues at coordinate 5,174 of NW_011480243.1, forward strand.
CTTGAGGATATGTTCAGCTGGTCTACACATATCTAGAGATGTGTGTGCACACAGGTAAATGGAAAACAATCAAGGCGAATGTGATTCTAGTACCATTAATCTTTTCATTCTCTACATTACACAGTCACATTTTCAGATGTGGACTACTGAGATCATAATCGAGGTATGTTTGTCACCTAGGTGGCTTCCTGGCCCTCCTGATGTCTTGGACTAGTATCATCTGGAGCCCCACATCCATCCATTGTCCGTGGTCTACCAGGCATGGTGATATCGTTGCACATTATTCTACTCAGAAGCCTCAGAGTACAGGTTCTTTAAGTGTTTATTACACTCAACATTTATCTATGGATGTAGGAAAAGTTGACCATGGCTATCAAACGTGGATCACCCCTCTCACAGGATCTCATCACCTGACCATAGTGTATGTATACCAGGATGAGATAGCTTGGATAAAAGCTCACTCTTTAGTTCCTTTTCTACTAGGAAGTGCTATTCCATTCTAGAAAAAGTTGACCACGGCTATCAAACGTGGATCACCCCTCTCACAGGATCTCATCACCTGACCTATGTGTATCTGTACCAGGATGAGATAGTTTGGAAAAAGCTCCCTCTGTTTAGTTCCTTTTCTACTTGCAAGTGCGATTCCATTATTTAACCTGTAGGTGCTGATGCTATAGGAATACTCAAGCACTGGAAGCACTGTGAAAAGGCCAATAAACCGGCTGGCTCCCTGGACCCACAAGATATCATGGGAAGCAGCCCACAGAGCCATGCAGCTCCAAAACTAGAACTGCTCCAAGGTCAGGCCAAAATCATGTTCCCAGTGAGGCTCATTCTACAAAGACAGGGAATGTGTAGTTGAGGTATACATGATCTGTTATTCTCTAGGCAGGGCATTGCAAACAGCACAGATCTCAAATATGGATTAACCCAAGACTCCAGGCATTCATACATGCAATTATGATCAATTCGCCCACTGCATTCTATAGGCTACTCACAATATAGATCCAGAAACCTAGAGAGGATTCACCTACATATTGTAACCTGAATCCCTCCTTCAATAGGTATCCATCATCCATGACTCTATGCTTTTTTGATATGTATGAATCCGGAGACACAGAGAGAAGACCTCTAGTATAACTTACTTCTCTTCTTGGGTAACATCTTGACTTTTAAAAAATATTTGTGTTAAAATTATGCAGATAGGACAACTGAAATAATCCTGAGGATGCATCAGCCAAAGATGACTCCCCAGGTTATTATGGTATAAAGGCAGACAACAGAGTGAAACCTACCAATCCATCCACATCTCTGGTCCAGATCCACCACAAATGATGCTCTTGTGAGCCTTACAATACCCATTCAAGGCACAGTACACCAACTGTACGTGAACTGCACCTGGATGGGCAGGGCACTGCACACAGCAGAGATTCCAGGTGGAAGACTGCCTTTCATATTCACAATCACACATACCTTTGCTTATCAGATCCTGATGCTGCAGCAAAGATTTACCAATTTCTCTTGAAATCATGGACAGACTGACATCCAACATGCACCTGTTCTCCTTGAGAATCACTTCAGCTGGTCTACAGGTATCTGCAGAATATGTGAACATAGGTTAAATGATCAGCAAGCAAGATGAATGTGATTCTAGAAGCATTTACTTCTCATCCTCTACATTATACATGTTCACATTTTCAGATCTGAACAACTGGGATCAAAATCTAGGGATGTGTGACAGGTCTGTGGCTTCCAGGGACTATCCGATACTTTGGAACAGTATCACCTGGAACCGCGCACCCATTCAACTTCCAAAGCCTCGAGGAATGGTGATGCACTTAAGTATTCTTCTACCCAGGAAGGCTGTGTTCACACTTCTTTAAGTGAGGACAATGCCCAACTTTGAGTCGTCTAACTAGAAAGTTGACCCATGGCCCAGCAACATGGTTTGCACCTCTCTCAGGGTCTCTTTCCGTGTTCTATGCATATCTGCACAACGATCAGG
>NW_011480243.1:9152-9536 GCF_000754665.1 Bison bison bison
ATCATGTTCCCAGTGAGGCTCATTCTACAAAAACAGGGAATGTGTATTCGAGGTATAAATTATCTGTTCTCTTCTAGCCAGGGCATTGCAAACAGCAGAGATCTCAAATACGGACTAACCCAAGACTCCAGGCCAATCATACAGGCAATTATGATAAATCCGCTCACTGCATTCTATAGGCTGCTCACAATATAGATCCAGAACCCTAGAGAATATGCACCTACCTATTGTAACCTGAATCCCTCCTTCAATATGTATGCAACATCCATGTCTCTATGCCTTCTTGATACGTATGAAACCCGAGAGAGGGAGAGAAAAGACTTCTCGTATTTTGACTTCTCCTCTTAGGAATCATCTTGACTTTTGAAAAATCTTTTAGTTCAC
>NW_011480243.1:9636-11633 GCF_000754665.1 Bison bison bison
AAATGCACAGCAATCAAGGTGAATGTGATTCTAGTAGCATTTACCTTTCCATCCTCTACATTAACGTGTTCACATTTTCAGATCTGAACAACTGGGATCAAAAACTAGGGATGTTTGACAGGTCTGTGGCTTCCAGGGAGTACCCGATACCTTGGAATAATATCACCTGGAGCCACATACCCATTCAACTTCCAAGGCCACCAGGAATGGTGATGCACTTAAGTATTATGCTACCCACGAAAGCTGTGTTCACACTTCTTTAAGTGAGGACAACACCCAACGTTGAGTAGTCAAACTAGAAAGTTGACCCATGGCCCAGCAACATGGTTTGCACCTCTCTCAGGGTCTCTTTCCCTGTTCTATGCATATCTGCACTAGGATGAGGTACAATGGGTAAAAACTGACTCCCTTTAGTTTTTTTCTGTCTCTCTCTTATTTTTTCCTAATATGTTGTGTGTTTCCATTTTCTAAATTATAGGTACTCATGCTATTGGGAATATTTCAGTATTCAAAGGCTTCTGAAAATGTAGGGATCCATGTGGCTCCACAGAACCTCATGACATCATGGCAAGCGCACAAGGGACACATCAGCTCCACCACTAGAAATCAGAGACTAATGAATTCACACTGAAGATTCCTGAGACCGGGGGAACGCCAGTGTCTTCATGGCTTTTCCATAGCAGAAACAAACACACTTGGATCTCCACCATTATTCTGCATACAAAAGTCAGCACAGTTTGTTCTATGGAGCATTTTCGATCGAAACATGCACTGGTGCCATGAAGCAGAATGGAGCAGCTCCTGTTTTACAGGGAAATCTACCCAGAAGTGCTCTCCGTGGAGGAGCTAGCAAAGCCCCCACTCTTTGTGAGAAGCAGCTATGACCTCTCTCCCAATCACGCCTATGACTGCACTCAGGATATTTTCACATTTCACTGGAGATAACAAGGAGCTGATTTTCATCAACATCCCTCCCTGAGTGCCTGTTCACTCTTCACAAACCTATGCTTGTTTGAGTTATATGGGAGTGAAGAGTGTGAAAAGCAGCATCTTTACTTTCTCTCTTCTCCAAATATGTACTTCTTTCCCTCTGTATGGTGTCTGTGGTCACATTGTGAGGAGAGGACAAATGAAATTGTCTTCAGGATGGTATAGGCACAGATGATTCAAGGGTCATTATGACATCAATGCAGGCAGCTCAAGGACTCCTGGGATTCCATGCATGCCACTTGTTAAAAGGCCACCACAAAAGATGTTTTGTGAGCGTTACTCAACCTAGACTGTCCGGTTCACACAGTACCTAAGTGCACTCAACCTATCTGGGCAGGGCAGTTCACCCAGGAGGACTTGCAGAAGGAGCACTTGCCCTTTCACCCTAACATCCACACATACTGCTGCACATCATGCATATTCTGATGCTACAACAAACATATATACAACCACCATCAAATCACTGATCCACTGTCATCCAACCTGTATCTCCTCTCCTTGAGAATATGTTAAGCTGGTCTACACATATCTAGAGATATATGTGAACACAGGTAAATGCACAACAATCAAGTTGAATGTGATTCTAGTACCATTAATTTTTCCATTCTCTATATTACACATAGTCATATTTTAAGAAGTGGACTACTGAGATCATAAGCGAGGTATGTTTGTCACCTAGGTGGCATCCTGGCCCTCCTGATGTCTTGGACTAATATAACTTGGAGCCCCACACTGAAGATTCCTGAGACGGGGGGAACGCCAGTGTCTTCATGGCTTTTCCATAGCAGAAACAAACACACTTGGATCTCCACCATTATGCTGCATACAAAGGTCAGCATGGTGTGTCCTATTGAGCATTTTCGACCAAAACATGCACTGGTGCCATGAAACAGAATGGAGCAGCTGCTGTTTTATAGGGAACTCTACTCATAAGTTCCTCTAAGCCCTCCTGTGCCCGCACAGCCTCAGCTCCTTGGACGTGTGTTTGCTCCTCCTGGCTGCCACTC
>NW_011480244.1:0-1299 GCF_000754665.1 Bison bison bison
TTATGAATAACCTAGATGGCGTATTAAAAAGCAAAGACATTATTTTGCCAAAAAAGGTCTGTCTAGTCATAGCTTTGGTTTTTCCAGTAGTCATGTATCATGTGAGAGTTGGACCATAAAGAAAGCTGAGCACTGAAGAATTTATGCTTTTGAACTGTGGTGTTGGAGAAGACTCTTGAGAGTCCCTTGGACTGCAAGGAGATCCAACCAGTCCATCCTAAAGATCAGTCCTGAAGATTCATTAGAAGGATTGATGCTGAAGCTCAAGCTCAAGCTCCAATACTTTGGCCACCTGATGCGAAGACCTGACTCATTTGAAAAGACCCTGATGCTGGGAAAGATTAAAGGTGGGAGGAGAAGGGGATGACAGAGGATGAGATGGTTGGATGGCATCACCAACTCAATGGACATGAGTCTGAGCAAGCTCTGGGAGTTGGTGATGGACAGGGAGGCCTGGAGTGCTGCAGCCCATGGGGTCGCAAAGAGTCGGACACGACCGAGCAACTGAACTGAACTGAAGGGCAGTGGGAGGAAGGGGCAGACATCTGACATGCTTTCTGACACAGTTTTCTTAGGAAAAGTGTAGAGCCCAGTGCTTGATAAAATATGGATACACAGGTCCATGCATGACGAATGCTCCCTCTGGATTTCACTTTGAACCTAAATACCATTCTTCCTTGGGTGCAGAGCAGTGCGCCACCTTGAAGGGAGAAGGCTCAAGTCCCCGCCAAATTAGCCAGCGATTAGTCCTCACACATGGTTCTCAAACGAGTCTTTGTTTATTCATAAAGACATCAGGCACCGTGTGCACAGTAGTTATAAAATATTTATTGCCACCAAGGAAGTGTCTCACAGACATTGTGTAGTAAGAGACTTCCAGAGTCCTGGAGTATTAAATATTAAAACTTGTGTTTCCAGGTTTATAGCTGCCTTAAACATTAAGAAGACTGGAAAGCAAAGTTATCTTTGCGGGATGGTGTCATTTAGCAAAGGCATTTCAGGTCAGCCTTGCTCTTTGCTTTATTTGCCCAAAAATCAAGTTGGAAATTGTGGGACGCCAGGCGTCCACCCCTGTAATTCTCATCCCCTCCCTCCAAACGCAGGCGCCTGGAGGAGCCCGGACAGAACGGCCCAGCGTCTGCCCAGGGGGGGTCCCGCGGGCCTCTCCTCACCTCAGACTCACCTGCACGCCTGTGCCCACCAGGAGCAGGACTCCCCTGGGCACCTGATGGTACATTAGAGTGGCATCAGGTCACCGCGGGTGGTGCAGAGGTCCTCTGTGTCGTTGACAAGGGTGGG
>NW_011480244.1:4799-5861 GCF_000754665.1 Bison bison bison
TTTCAGTCTGAATTTGGCAATAAGGAGTTCGTGGTCTGAGCCACAGTCAGCTCCTGGTCTTGTTCTTGCTGACTGTATAGAGCTTCTCCATCTTTGGCTGCAAAGAATATAATCAATCTGATTTTGGTGGTGACCATCTGGTGATGTCCATGTATAGAGTCTTCTCTTGTGTTGTTGGAAGAGGGTGTTTGTTATAACCAGTGCATTTTCTTGGCAAAACTCTATTAGTCTTTGCCCTGCTTCATTCTATATTCCAAGGCCAAATTTGCCTGTTACTCCAGGTGTTTCTTGACTTCCTATTTTTGCATACCAGTCCCCTATAATGAAAAGGACATCTTTTGGGGGTGTTAGTTCTAAAAGGTCTTGGAGGTCTTCATAGAACCGTTCAACTTCGGCTTCTTCAGCATTACTGTTTGGGGCATAGACTTGGATTACCGTGATATTGAATGGTTTGCCTTGGAAACGAACAGAGATCATTCTGTCGTTTTTGAGATTGCATCCAAGTACTGCATTTCGGACTCTTTTGTTGACCATGATGGCTACTCCATTTCTTCTGAGGGATTCCTGCCCGCAGTAGTAGATATAATGGTTATCTGAGTTAAATTCTCCCATTCCAGTCCATTTTAGTTCGCTGATTCCTAGAATGTGGGCACTCTGTTAGCTCTATCCCATGATTTCTGACATGTCATGTAGAAGCTTGATTCTCTAATAGCTGGTGGGGGGTAGGGTACCCGTTGGCCCATTGCTGAGGAGACTGGTGGATTTCCATGAGGCCTGAGGCTGGAGGACCTGGGATCCACTGACGGGCAGAGAAGTGAATCAGGTTCCGTGTCAGATCTGCAGCTGGTGGGCGTCACACGGGATGATGACAGCATCACCTGAGGTCGCTTCTCTGCCCGCCCGCCTTCGCCTTTCCACAGGGGGAGCCCTGACCTCCCAGCTCTGAGCCCCCGGAGCTGCGCCTGCCGCCCCGCAGGCGAGGGCAGAGCCGGGTATTGAGTCAGAGCCGTCAGCTGCCTCCTCTCGCAAGTCGGGCGCATTTTCTCGAGCGATGAGGTCTCC
>NW_011480244.1:5961-7844 GCF_000754665.1 Bison bison bison
CCGCCGCGCGGCGCCCGTCAGCCCGAGCACGTGTCGGTTAGCCTAGCAGCGTCGCTGCAGCCTCCGCTCTGAGAACACGGCGCCCCCCGCCCCGGCCTCCCTGCCTTCGCTGCCGCTGGTCCTGCGCCGCGTGCGCGTGGGTGTCGGTGGCCTGCCCTCTGCACCGTGGGTCGTCACCTCTCGTCTGGCTCCGTCTTTCCGTGGGGTCCAGCCTCCTTGACGCGGCCTCGAGGTGCTCACTTGAGCACGCGCGGTTGCGCCGCTGCTGCCGGACTCTGTGGTATAGGCCCGGGTGTTACAAACAAGGTCACCACGAGCTCACTGCCGCTGCCCTTGGACGAGTGTTTTCATCTCTTTGGTGTAAAAGCTGAGCAGCGGAGGCCGAGGTCCAGGGCGGGTGCACACGTGCTTCACAGAAACTGCAAACTCTTCCCCCAAAGACTGCACCACTTTTCATGTCCACCAAGGCTGGAGGATGCCTGGTCCCCGGAATGCCCTGGATATTGGGCGACCCTTGGGTGACCCCTGGTGCTACTGTCTGTGGTTTTAACTGTTCTCGCAGGTGTGAAATGGCATCTCATCGTGGTTTGAGCTTGCGTTTCCTTAGTGACGAATGACGTGGACCACGCTGCCTGTGCTTTTGGCCTTTGTATGTCTGACTGTGTGAAGTGTCCGGTCACCTTGGCTTCCTCGAGAACTGCTCCTTGCGTCCGGGGTTTCAGGTCATTAGCACAGAACTGCTGACACAGTTGAGGAGCTGTAATTTTCTGCATCTGCGGTTAGTCTCCCCTTCCCAGAGCTGATTTTGTATGTTGACTTTTCCTTTGATTTTTTTCTTGATTCAATTATCAGTTGGTTTAGAGATCTCATTGTCGTTATTATTTTGCTTTTTTTTTTTTTTTTTTTAAAAAAAAAAGGTACAACCACAGTGACCCAGCAGGCTCCGTGGGCCCTGCGCAGACCCCAGCCCGCCAGGAGGTTCATCAGAGGGAAGAGGTGCTCCCTGCTGTCCAGGTGGGGGACAGGGCCAGGCCCTCTACACGCTGCTCTGGCCAGCTGTGCTTACACCACTCACACCCGTGCCCACTTGTGCCCCCGAGAGTGGTCACTCCGGCCTGGGCAGCCGGGGGTGGGGAGGGACAAGGCTGCCTGCCCCCCCTATCGCCAGCCAGTGGGGCCCAGGCAGGCTCAGCCCAGGAACCAGGGGGGCACAGGCGCCTCCTTTCTCTGCGCCTCTAGACGAGGGTGCTGCCAGAGACCCCAGGCGGGCACAGAGGGCGGATCCCCAGGTGCTCTGGAGCGGGGTTCAGGTCACCAGGGTTTGGTGGAAACCTAAAGTCAATCCCAGGGGTGAAAGGCCTCCCAGTGGGAGGGGCTCGGGGGCCCCGGGAGGCTGCGTCCTCGAGATGAGTTGGGGAGCCCGTGACCTTCCTGGTGGGTTAGAGCTGGGTGGGGGAAGGTGACAGTCCTGGCAGGTTTGGTCTGGACACTGAGGTTGTGGGTCAGAGTTGAGCTTCAGGTGTGATCTGACCGAGGTTTATTATAAATCTGGTCCCAAAGAGTTTCTGGGCCCCCGTGGAGATTCCTGTCCTTAGATCGGTGGGGCCTGGGGCTCCTGTTCACGTGCTCAGCACCCTGATCCGGCAGCACCTCCAGGAGATCACACGTCCTTTTCTTCTGGCTGAGCCTGGCCCTCAATGGTCCCACAGGGCCATCCTCACCCCTGACCTGACCCCTGGCCAGCCAGCTGCTTGCAGTCTTGGGCCAGGGCCCTTGGCTGCATCTTCTCCCAAGAACAAACCATGTGGCCAGGCCGAGCATGGAGCCCCACTGCTCAGGGGGGACTCTGGTGCCCGTGAGGCCTGACCTCCCCTTTCCAGAGC
>NW_011480244.1:8545-12490 GCF_000754665.1 Bison bison bison
TCTGCCCCCTCCCCTGCTGCACGTGCTCTGTCCTCGGGGGCTTCACCTTCACTGCCCACCCCAGGCAGTGCCACCTGTGCAGACTTAAGAGAGGGAGGGCTTGTGTCTCCAGTCCTCTATCTTGATCTAGAACTGCATTGGCAGACTTAACAAAAATCAGACATACACCGGAGGACACCCAACTACATTGGAATTTCATATAAAGAGTTCATTTTTGTATAAATATGTCTCATAAAATACTTCACTGACCCACTAGTGCATGACTTAGTTATGTACTGAAAAACAGTATTTGTTGTTTTACTAAAATTCACAATTAATGAGACCTCTTGTGTTGTACCTGGCAACCCTACCCAGAAGCTCCAAGCTGAGAATTTTACATTCAGCCAAACTACCGCCCAAATTACTGCAAAAACTCAGGAAATGTGGCCCTAAGAGCACTTCCTGAAGACCCCAGGAGAAGTCTCCAGTCATGGGAGAGTGACGGGGGCAGGAGCGTCTCGCCCAGAGCGAGGGGCCTGGGCTGCTCTGCAGGCGCCTCTGGGGGTTAGGGCCGCGGGACAGAGGTGAGTGCCAAGGAGTCACAGAGAAGTCATCTCAGAGGACAGTTGTGAAGGGAGGGGAGGGAACGAAGGTACAAAACAGCTTTTAAAAAATCATTAAAATTGATGTATCTAGAAGGATATCTAAATGTGTAGACTAGACCCCTGGTAAATCAAGATGTTACCCGTGAAGTTTGACTGGTGGACAGGAAGGCCCGGGGTCGATGGAGTGGAATACACCCTGAGCGCCGTGGTCACGCAGAAACCAGGACACCTTCCCCTGCAGGCATGTCCTCGGTGTCGGGGGAGCCCGCGGCACCAAGGTGGGGCCGTCATGGTGATGTGCTAAAACAAAAAGACGAGAAACAGTAAAGACAGAAAGCTCCGCATAAAACTTTAGAATATAAATAAAGATACGCATGAAATAAAACAGAAGCAAAGATAAATATGTAATAAGACCGATTTAACATCAAGAGAAATAAAGAGACCAAACCCTCCGATTGGATGAAAAAGACTCAAATCGGAGCTTGCTGTTGAAAGAAGCTCACGATTAAGGGACATGGAAGCTCGAACAGAAAAGAGGAGACGGAGGCCGGAGAGAACACACAGGAGACGGAGGCCGGGGACAACATACAGGAGACGGAGGCCGGGGAGAACACACAGGAGACGGAGGCTGGAGAGAACACACAGGAGACGGAAGCCGGGGACAACATACAGGAGACGGAGGCCAGAGAAGGAGGAGGAAGGAGGAAACTGGGACAGCATCCGGGATCAGGCAAGCGCAGCACCAAACCTGAAAAGACCAATCAAGAAAGAAGAGAAACGTTCATATGGGAGACTTTAATTCTGCCTCAGTTAAGGACAGATCCAGCAGACAAATGTAAGGTTTTATACATTAATGAGTCCTCAGATTCAGATATCTAGCTATAGTATATATATCTTGCTGAAAATAGAGGATAAACTTTTTTTTCAAGTACCCAGGGAACATTCGATTATTTGATCCTGATGGGTTACCAAAAATCCCTCAGTATAGTCTCCCAAAGTAGAAACAGTGGAGACAGCTGTCTGATCGTAAGACAAAGCGCATCTACAGCTCAGCCATTCTAGGGGCTTCCCAGGCGGCGCTAGTGGTAAAGAACCCGCCCGCCAAAGCAGGAGACAAGAGATGCAGCTTCCATCCTGGGTCAGGAAGATCCCCTGGAGAAGAAAATGGCCACCTACTCCCGTGTTCTTGCCTGGAGAATCCCATGGACAGAGGAGCCTGGGGGTCCATGGGGTCTCAAAAAGTCGGACATGACTGAAGCAACTTAGCGTGCACGAATATTTCAAACAACTCTCAAATTCAAGAAGAAATCAAAACTTAAATCTATTAAATAGAGTATTGCGAAATAACCAGAGGGGAGGTCGTGCTCCTTCTTGCCAAAGACAGTGCTTGAAGGTAAAATAAATGCTTGTGATTATAAACCAAGCATAATATTAGCCTTCCAACCCGAGTTTTAGAATAGAATGACCTTAACCTAAGAAAAATGCAAGGAAATAATTAAGATAATAATAGACAATAATTAGAAAACAGAAGAACCAAAGCGTGATAAGTAAATTCAACACATGGTTAGCCTGTCGCTAATTAAGAAAAATTGAGAAAGCACAAATACACGAAATAATAGATGGTGGCAAAACCACATAGAGACTTAAAATTTAAAATCCTAAGAGAGTACTTTGCTTTATGGATGCTTTCTAGAAAAATGTAAAGTGACAATCTACCCCAGAAGAGAGAAGATGTCTCAACGGACAAGTTGCTGTAGAGGAAATAGTGGAAGATGTTGAAGAACTATCCACCCCTAAAATTAGCCAATTTCACAGGGACAGTGTGCAAAATCTTCTAGGAAAACATAACTCTGTCACTGCTTCCAGAAGACTGGAAAAAAAGAGAAGGAACTGCCATATTCCTGGATAGAAAGATTCAATATTACAAAGATGCTAACTCCTTTAAACAGAATCAATAATTAATGCTAGTTAAACAGTTTCAGAGTATAGAAGAAGGAAAGCTTACAGACAATGTTTATGAAGGCAGAACAATGTTGATATTCAGTTTCGACAAAGGGAGAACAAACGTAAGAACTGCAAACGAGTCTTGCTTATGAATGTCAGTGTAAAAATCTTACATAAAATATTAGTAGAATGCAGTAACACATACAGAATGCTGGAGGGTGAGCTGGTAGGATCATCCTAGGAATTCAGTGATGGTTTACCACTGGGAAATCTATTTTTCTCAATCAGCGTGTTACCAGCTCAAACAGAAAAAAATACAAGTATTTCCATAGATGTGTAAAAGGCATCCCTAAATAAATTATGTAGAAATGAGCATCTTCCAAGATCCTGCTTGATATGTGAATGAAAGTCACTCAGCCGTGTCCAACTCTTTGCGACCCCAAGGGCTGTACAGTCCATGGAATTCTCCAGGCCAGAATACTGGAGTGGGTAGCCTTTCCCTTCTCCAGGGGATCTTCCCAACCCAGGGATCAAACCCAAATCTCCCACATTGCAGGTGGATTCTTTACCAGCTGAACCATCAGGGAAGCATCCCGTTTAATGGGGGCTATTACAGTCATTCGGAGAAGGCAATGGCACCCCACTCCAGTACTCTTGCCTGGAAAATCCCATGGATGGAGAAGCCTGTTAGGCTGCAATCCACGGGGTTGCTAAGAGTTGGACACGACTGAGCGACTTCACTTTCACTTTTCACTTTCATGCATTGGAGAAGGAAATGGCAACCCACCCCAGTGTTCTTGCCTGGAGAATCCCAGGGACGGGGGAGCCTGGTGGGCTGCCGTCTATGGGGTCGCACAGAGTCGGACACAACTGAAGTGACTTAGCATTACAGTCATTAAGTCAGAACACCACAGAGTTCCTCACCACCTTCACGTCATTTGGCAAAAGGAAGGAATAAGAGGTCAAAATGAGAAAAAAGGTAAAAATCACTGCTATTTCAGAGTGGTGTGGTTCCATACCTGCACACTCCAGGGACACTGTTACAAATAAAAGGATTCCACAAGGCCAGCTGCAGAGTGGATTGTAACAATCCACAGACTTCCTACTGGAAAAGACCAGTTAGGAGAAAACAGGGAAGTAGCCCGGTTTACAGTGAGCACAACAGCAGCGATAACAGAGGTCGGATGTTATGTTCATTACATTTTATGCGTTCACATCTATGTTGCATTAGACAGATGAAAGAGGGGAGAAATCCCCAAAGAAAACTTTAAATGCTATGCGTGCTCAGACCCTCAGTCATGTCTGACTCTTGGTGACCCCGTGGCCTGTGGCCCGCCAGGTTCCTCTGTCCGTGGGGATTCTCCAGGCAGGAAGACTGTCATTTCTTCCTCCAGGGAATTTCCCGACTCAGGGATCA
>NW_011480244.1:13502-14906 GCF_000754665.1 Bison bison bison
AGGGAGAGGGAGGCCCGGGCACGGCCATCTGAGGGTCTCTCATTATTCATGGAAATACTCACGGAAGCTTGAAAAATTCAGCCTCAGTGGTTTGCCTGCATTCCATTATTGATGAAGAGCATGGCTTTTCTCTTGGTGAGGCACTCCCAATCTTCTCCAAGAACAAAAGTAGAGCAGCAGCCCTCTGTCCTGGGACTGAAATTAAAATTTAAATGACCTTCCTCCCGAAGTGCAGACGAATGAAGTGCTTGTGAATGCCGGCGACTGAAAGTGAAAAATATGGAAGCTCTTTGTTACCCGTTTTGTGTGTGTCGGTTTTGCTCAGGCCACTCCCCCAAGGGACTCTGAGCCCCACTGGCTTCTGTGGATGCCTGTTCAAGGGGTCTGTCCTTCCCTCTGCCCTGTGGGGGGTGTCCTGAGTCCTCACAGGGTTGGGGGCGGGGAGGAGGCTGGGTTTCACTTCCTGGGCACAAAGTCGCCTCTGAATGGACGTGGCCCCAAGGTCCCCCCCTCACGCCTCCCCAGGCTCCGTGACTCCAGGAACACCCCCAGAGCTTCAGGTCAGAAGGGAGGTGGGCCGGGGGGATGGGTGTCCACGCGTTGGCCTCCTAGGGCCACCCCGCAGACCAGCACAAGCTGACAGCCTCCCGGGGCAAAGTGCACACGAGGCCCTGACCCCACTGAGGCTCCAGGAGGCTCCTTCCCGCCTCCCCCAGCTCCCGGGGCCCCGAGCATCCCCGGCCAGTGACCACATCCCTCCTGCCTCTGCCCAGTTGTCATGGGACGCCCGCCTCATTGCATCTCTGTCTCAGATCCTCCTCCCCTTCCTCTCAGGAGGACGCCAGTGGCTGGATTTAGGGTCCACCCTAAACCCAGGACCATCTTACCTCCAGGCCCTGAATCACATTTGTCACGTCCACAAAGTCACGTCCACGGGGACCAGAGGCCAGGATGCGGACAGTCCTTCTTTGGGACGACATTCAACCAACTGCACAGCGATCCCACATTCGGGGAAAGGAGAGCTTTGGAGTGGCTGAAGTCCTAGTTCAAGTTTATTTCAAGATTTTAGTAATAGTGATCGCAAACCTGCACGATTCACTGTGTGAGGAGTGGGGCTTGCACGCCCACCAGGCAGCCCTGTGGCACCGTGGGGGTCCTGATATCCATCTCCGCTCCCGGTGGGTTCCCTGGAAACCGGCCTCCAGCCTCAGGGACCTTCCCAGAGTCAGCTCATCACATAGAGTCAGCATCAACTCCCAGAAGTGGGGCTGCTGGGTCGCATGCACCCTCCTTTCAGTTTGTTGAGGGATTTCCGCACTGTTTCCACAGAGGCTGCACCAGTTTACTTTCCGTGTTTCCACGTTAAGGTGGCTCAGATGGTGAAGAGTCTTCCCGCAATGTAGG
>NW_011480245.1:0-651 GCF_000754665.1 Bison bison bison
AGGGAGACCACATTCCATGGAGCAACTATGCCTGTGTGCCAACTAAAGCCCCAATGCCCAGAGCCTGTGCTCTGCAACAAGAAAAATCACTGCAATGAGAAGCCCGTGCACTGCAAGGAAGAGTAGCTGCTGCTCGCTACAACTAGAGAAAGCTGGTGTGCAGCAAAAAAACTCAGCACAGCCAAAAATAAATAAATAAATATTTTAAAAATCCAAGTGGCTGTACCATTTTGTACCATTTTGCATCCCCACTATCAGTAAGTGAATGAGAGTTCTTATTGCTTTGCATCCTTGCCAGAAGTTGGTATTGTCAGGGTATTATTTGTTTTTGCCTTTCTAATACATGTGTGCAATGTCTTCTTTGAACTTATATCACTGAGCAAATGGTTTTCTATCCCTTTCTTGTAGGAAATCAAACTATATTGCTGATCTGGATGTATGCATGAAAGGAGAAGAGAAAGAATTTAGTCAAAAATTATTTGACAATTTTTCTATAAAAAACACAATAGGAATGATTTCCTACACAGTAACAAGCTTTGTACAAGTATTTTAAGAACAGCTTATTTCTCCTTTAAGTTTCCTTCAGAGGCACATGGGTGGTTTAGGGGAGTGAAGTATTCTGTAACAACCCTGTTCTTTTTTTTTTTTTTT